>NC_056743.1:625958913-626218913 GCF_019279795.1 Protopterus annectens | reverse complement strand
AATTCAATAAAGATGTTTGGGGAAAAAAACTGAAATGCTTGGCATTATTGGGCATTAGGAAACTGACAAAAGGTACATTATCACCCTTGAAGAGTATAAAAGTATTGTGATGTGGAATGCATTTTTCTCAGCTTTGACAGACCCATGGCTCCTTACCACTTCCATGTCCATAACTCTTACAATCCTAAGTCACAGTCTGCATAAGGACTGCAAATTCTAGTTGGTTTTATAATCAACAATCTATGTCTTGATTGAGATTACCTGACAAGTCTCTTCTATGCCCTGACAGCTGTTGTGTGTAGCAACTAAGAGATCTACGCCTGTATAGTAATCTGTATGTTCAGTCTCGGGGATTTGCTGGTACCAACAAGCAAGTATGAACCTAAACCCCACCACAACTTCCTGCCAGGGACAATATATTGCTGTAAGGAAGGCAAACAATTTCCCTCAGAATAGCTGAAGTGATGATCTATCACCTTATCCCACTCCTTCATGCCCTGTGTCTTTCTCTCTCACCTCTTTTAATTCCTAGTTATTGGAGGCATAGTCAGGCAATTAGGAACAAGACTCCTAATGCCAGTTGGCCAAGTACTCACAATGTGTCAGTCTTCTAGACAAGCCCACTTTACAGGGGGTCTCACAAAAAGATTTCTGCACAAAGCAGAATGCTAACTGAAACATGTATATTGCCCCAAAGTTAGTGGAATGTTAAATTACCTCTTGGCCAAACAGTGATGTCAGTACATACTGCCAGCAGGGGAGATGGTTTATTTAAATGTGTTTGTTGGGACTTTTAAAAGTGCTTCTTATTTGTTTAAGAAAGAGCTTTTAACTTTTTAAATGTTCTTTACTAGTGTTTAAAAAAAATTAATAAGAGTTCCTACTACAAGGGAGCATCTGTTGAAAAACCTTTGTGCTGAATGTTAGATTTTTGCTCAAGATCTTTCTGCCATCTTCCAAACTGGGATTATTCCTCTTTATGGTGGTTCTCTGCTTCTCGCTGATGAGCAAAAAGGGTAGCACTATATTGGAGTAGCCTCTTAGGTGCATGTTTGTATGAACATGCACTTGATCGGTTTGTGATTTTTGGAAAACGTTTGAAAGCTTATTTTGCTTTATAGCATATTGGGATTGTCATACAGCCTCATGCTCATTGAGAAGTTTTCTAAGTGAGAGGCATAGCTCAGGAGCTTATGTGAAGATTAGATACATAAAGCCAATATGATTATATAGCTGTTAAAATGTGGTAATGTGATGTGCATGCAACTCAAACATACTAGTTTACAGTAATGTACCAAGAATGTTAATCTGCTTTTACTTATGGAATTCTTGTTCAAAAGCTATATTTTTGCAGAAATTTGTTTTGTAACAATAGTTGAAGTACTGAGTGGAGATTTTTTATTCGTAGTGGGATATGATGTTACCTATTCGCCTTTTGAGTGACAGTGTATGGCTATCAGTGTGTGTAATTTTTTTCCCATATCCACAAGGCTATGTTGCTGGAGCCACTTTTGGGAAGAAATGTTCTTAGATGCAAGCCTGAGTGACTGCACATTATATATACTGCCATCGGTCTTGTGCTGCTGTCAGTGGGTATTCTTTGTGCATAGTCCAAACTAGGTTCATACTGGAATGGAGTATTTTTTTATTAAATACTTTACATTTTTATATGCCCAAACAAGAGAAACTGGATAAGGAAATTGAAAATGTTTTAGTAGTTTTGGGTTTGTATGCTTTTGTTAGTGTCTTGTTTTTCCATCTTGGTTAAAAAGACAATTCTTCTCTCTTTGCAGTATGCTGAGCACCTTTTTTTGCCTGACTAGCGTAGATATCTGGAATGCAAGCTCCTAAAATGCCGTTCGAGCTCTCATACACGTACTTCTATATTCATACACACACTCATCATTCACTCCTGTACCATTCGCTCTCTCATACATCCAAGCAGGCACTTGTACATTCATACACATACACTGCATTCATTCATTTACCGATCGCTCTCTCATACACACACAAGCAGGCACTTGTACATTCATACACACAGTCTGCATTCATTCATTTACCAATCGCTCTCTCATACACACATGCAGGCACTTCTATATACATACACACACACTTCATTCTCTCTGCACGCACTTGCAATCAGTGCACCAAAATACACAAGAATCAAACCCACTACCCTAGCCTACATAATGTCAGCTTACCTTACCACAGGCTAAATTAATTCAGCAGTAAGAAGCATCTCTTGTCACCGGCAGAAGAAAAAACACGAGATGGAAGGTACTCTGTGGTAACAGCTTGCAATTCCTATTGTCTCACAGCGCACTCGGGTGAGATGGTACTCAGGGTTAATGAGTTTAAGGCAGTACCTCAGAGGAGCCAAAAACTTACGGCCTCCAAGGAGATCACCAATACCTGCATGGGACCTCAATTATGTCTTGGAAATACTCACTCTGCCTCCTTTTGAACGAGCTGCTTCAGCTGATATAAAATTTTTATCATGGAAAGCAGCTCTGCTCCTAGCAATAATCCCAGCAAGACGAGTCTCAGAGCTACAGACACTCATGGCTGTGGAACCTTTTATCATTTTCCATCCAGACAGGGTTTCTCTAAGGACAACCCCCACAGTTATGCCTAAGGTAGTGTCCAGTGTGGCCCTCAACCAAACTATTCATTTGCCTACCTTTTATCCAAACTCACAGAATAAGGGTGAGAAACTTCTGCATTCTTTGGACATACACTGACAACTGCGCTTCTACTTGGACAGAACCAAAGCATTCAGAAAGACTGAGCAATTACTGGTGGCATTTGCTGCAGAATCACAAGGAAAGGCTATCTCAAAGCAAACTATTTCAAAGTGGATAGGTCACTGCATTTGTTTATGCTATTCTCAACATGGCAAGTCAGTGCCTAAGGGCATTAGGCCACATTCAACCAGAGCAGCAGCCACTTCAGCAGCCTTCCTCAGGGGAGTTCCAACCAAAGACATTTTAGAGGCTGCAACCTGGAGCTCAGTGCACACTTTTACAAAGCACTACCACTTACCACTCTACTCCAAATCCAAGGCAGGCTTTGCCACTGCAGTCCTGCAGGGCCTCATAGCCACTCCTAGTTCTATTTAGTTCCAGCCTCCCAACCTTAGCTTTGGGATTCAACCCAATTGTAATGACTGCAACAGTGAAACACAATGAACATAGTACAGTTGTGTACCTACCATAAATGTAGATGTTCAAGTGTATTCACTGTTGCAGTCCAGGTTACCCTCCCACCATCCCCCTTATCTTTGTTGGACCTTACCTGTACTTCTCTATTCTATACAACCTATGTAGTGTATTTGCTTGTAGATGAAGGAAACGTGTTACTTGGTGCATGCATGCTTTATAGACATATTTTTAGCCTACCCTTTTGGGGGCACCTGACATCTGGGGCAAGAAAAACTGAAGAAAATGGCGTCTGCTGCATCTTTTATACCCCTGCCGAACTGACGTCAGGGAAGAGGTGACAGCAACTGACGCCGGACCTAGACTTTGGAATTCAGGCCGACTGCGGGTAGCCTGCCAGCAGGATAACCCAATTGTAATGACTGCAACAGTGAATACACTCGAACATCTACATTTATGGTAGGTACACAACTGTACTTTCTCTGCACTGCCCTTTGGCTTATCTACTGTGCCCAGGGTATTCACAAAGTGCCTAGCTCCAGTCTGTTGCATTTTGCAGGCAAAAAAATGTTCATATATACCCATACCTGGACGATTGTCTAATTCAGGCAGAAAGCCAGGACATACTTTTGAATCATGTGGCCTTTGTACAAAGGTTGTTAATCTTTCTGGGGTACACCATAAATGAAAGGAAATCACACCTGGTACCCTGTCAACAAATTATATTCCTTGGAGAAAGCTTGAATACAACTTCCCAGATGGCTTTCCTCATGCCAGAGAAACAAATTCATTTGACAACCTACTTCAAACTAGTGGCCACGAAAACCCTGCTATCTGCAAGGCAAATACTGCAAGCGTTGGGGTTCATGGCTTTCTGTATTCTTCTAATTCCATATGCAAGACTGCATATGAGGAAACTACAATGGTATCTAAAAAGCCTATGGTGTCAACATTGTCGGTATCTAGAAGCAATGATTCCTATCATACCTTGCCCACGGTTAGAGTTCCTTTGGTGGGCAGAGGCCTGCCACCAAAACAAGGGACTGCCATTCACTCTATCCCCTGCCACCCAAACCCTAACAACAGAGGCATCAGACTATGCATGGGGGGCTCACCTGGCAGGGAAGTGCATTCAGGGCAAATGGAACTCAAGTCAAATGCACCTGCATATCAATCAAAAAGAAATGTTAGCTGTACAGAGTGCTCCGACAGCCTTCGAGGACCACATTCTTCCAGGACAATTAATGGTAAAGACGGACAACACCACTGTTAATGTGGTACATAAGCAGGGGGGTACCCATTCTTACCCCCTCTGCAGACTAGCTATGGCATTGTGGAACACAGCCTTGACCTACCAAGTGCATCTACAATCTCAGTTCCTGCCAGAAAAATTAAATACACTGGCAGACGGACTAAGCAGAAACCTCATGGATCCACACAAGTGGAAACTGGAACCAAAGATTTTCAACATGTTGACAAACAAATGGGGGAGCCCAGATATAGACCTGTTTGCCTCCCCCAGAACTACCAATTGGACACATTTTGCACAAGGACTCCCCACAAACAAGCTTGGAAAGTGGATGCTCTGTCCTTCAGCTGGAAAAACCTATCAGTTTATGCCTTTCCTCCTCTGCCTCTCCTCTCCAAAGTACTACTAAAGATCAAACAGGACAAACCAAGGATGATATTGATTGCACCAGACTGGCCACCAACACTCGTACTCCCTCTTGCACAGTGTGTCACTGTTGGCCCCATGGCACCTACCTCAGACCCCCTACCCTGTTGTCTCAGCAGGAGAACCAGATTCTGCACCCTCAGCTTCAAACCCTGAACCTAGCAGCCTGGCTAATTATCTAATCTCTCCTTTACCATCCCCCAGTAAACCAGTGATGGATATCATTTTAAAGGCATGGAGGCCTAGTACTAGAAAATCTTACGCTGAAAAATGGAAAAGATTATGTGCCTGGAACCATTCTCTAGGGATGAGCACAGCAGCACCTAACTTACCTCAGATTTTACAATACTTAACTGAGATGCTTCACAAGGGCCTTTCTTTTTCCTCCATCAAAATTCACACCTCAGCCATTTCATCTCATAACACAGAACCTCCCCTCTTCTCTCATCCACTGCTGAAGCAGTTCCTCAGAGGGTCCAAAAATTTAAGACCACCCAGGAGAGCCCCAACTCCAGCCTGGGACCTTAACTTTGTATTGGAGAAACTCACTCTTCCTCCTTTCGAGCCAGCTGCTAGTGCAGAGTTAAAATTTCTTTCTTGGAAAACAGCCTTTCTTTTAGCAATCAGTTCAGCAAGAAGGGTATCTGAATTACAAGCCCTTATGGCAGTGGAGCCTTTCATCATATTTCATGTGGACAGGGTGTCCCTCAGAACCAATCCCTCCTTCATGCCCAAGGTGGTATCCAGTGTGGCTCTTAATCAGTCCATTCATTTGCCAACTTTCTTTCCTAATCCACAGAACAATGGGGAATGGGTATTACACTCCTTAGATGTGCACAGACAACTTAGATTTTACATGGACAGGACTAAACCTCAAAGGAAATCTGAACAACTGCTGGTGGCATTTGCTGCAAGGGCAGAGGGGGAAGGCTATTTCAAAGCAAACCATTTCTAAATGGATAGGCCATTGCATTCATTTCTGTTATAAGCACCATGGAAAACCTATCCCACAGGGGATCAGACACCATTCAACCAGGGCTGCATCTAACTCTACAGCCTTTCTCAGAGGTGTCCCTACCAGGGACATCCTAGAAGCTGCTACTTGGAGTTCTGTACATACTTTCACTAAGCATTACCATTTGCCAATTTTCTCTAAATCTAGAGCTGGCTTTGCCACTGCAGTCTTGCAGGGTCTTATAGCTCGTCCTAATGCTATCTAAATTCCTCCTCCCATCTTTAGCTTTGAGAATCTACCCAAATGTGATGACTGCAACAGTAAAACATGAAGAACATTGTACAGTTGTGTACACTTACCATAAATGTAGACATAGCCGGTTTTAGGCACCAGCGAACCTCAGGCATGGGGGCCTGTTCCCTGGGGGCCCCCAACCACAGCAAGTTATCTTATCCTGATATTTTGTCACATCTGTAAAACCAACAAAAGCTAGTGCAGCAGTCTTGCATACTTAATAAACTATGAGGGTAATAACTCTTATTTATATCTAAAATTCAAAGATATTTCTGGTTGTAGTAACAGTGTTTTGTCAAGTAACAGGCATCAGAATGCCATTAAATATTTTACTACTGACATAGTGCTCCTGGCTTAGTTAAACCCTGCTGACATTTTCCCACTAAAACTAACTACATAGCCAGCTTTTAGTCCCTGCAAAACCATGGCTGCAGGGGCCCTTAATCATCTTTGTCTGTGTGGGGCCCCACAAAAGCTGCTGCTGACTGGGGAAAAATGAGGAATGAAAATGCATTCATTTCCTAATTATGTTTAACATGAACAGGGCTGTGATATGACCCTGTTAGGATGAAGATGATAATGAACATGAACAATATAAGCACTAGAGGGACTTACCTCAGTGCAAACTTTGGATTTTAAGAAGAGCTGATGCTTCTGATCATCAGGGATAGTTTCTCGTTCAGGTAGTTTTATAACTAATACCAGAACACCAGATTCTATAACTCAATTTCTTTGCTTAAGAATTCAGTATAATCCCAAAAATAATAGAATAAATGCTCAGAATCATAAATATGTTTAAATATTTCTCTAATTCACTTAAAAAGTTACTAGAATAACATATTTTGTATCAACATCTATTTTTGGACAATAAGTATAAAACTCAGATGTCTGGATTAATTGACTGTTTGCAATCCTGAATGATTTACCAGCAAATCAGACTTTTTACGAAGGATAAAGCGAAAGTATGAACAAAATCAGGGAATGTCTGTGAAAGTAGGGACAGTGACAAGTATGCATTACTCCTCAATGGGATAAATCTTACTGCTTCTGTTGTTTGACGACTGCTAAACAGCAGTGACTAATCTGGTGTGGCAGTACCAATGTTGCACAAGGCATTGCTGTTTGCTGAAATTAAGTACATAACTAGTACTGCTGTGGCTTATGCATGCATGCATGTGTGTGTGTGTGTGTGTGTGTGTGTGTGTGTGTGTGTTTGTGTGTGTGTGTAAAAAACATCAATGATTTTAATCTGTGCATGTACCCAATAATGCCAGGACACAGACATTATTCTTCTGTGTATCAGTAAAAAAATGTACCTAACAAGTAATTATATTTCGAAAATAAGACAGAACATATATCACAGAACATTCAGACACTTAGATATTCTTGGAGTCTGATTGCCCCCACTCAATAGACTGTCTAAATGGATAATGGGGACTCCCTTTATCATCCTTGACTCTGTGGGGGCCCTCAACAAAGCTGTTGCTTGTTGGAGAAAAATGTATCAATTTTCTGAATACTCTGTTTAACCTGAATGGTGCTGAGATATGACCCTTTTAGGATAAAGCTAATAATAGCCTCTGTTTACAACCACACCCATTCTAAAACCAGCCCTGCTCAAATGTGTGTGTGTACATAAAGCTGCTACAGGTTATCTTGGGGCTAGAGATTGTGTGGATATTACATCTTTAATTTTCATTACAGTCAAACCTTAGAGGTGTGCACATGAAGTCATTATAGCTTGTGTTTGAGCTGAGGGCAGTGTTTCTCACAGACCTCAGAGGTGTACAAAGAAGGTTACTATAGCTTGTGTAAGAGAGGTGTACTGTCTAGGAGCAACAAATTTGAATATTACTGAAATTATTCTCACAATCACATACTAGGCACATATACATGTGGCTACCTTTGACGGCTGGGGTGAAGAACATGCTATGTATATGTATATCATCAGTCACTTGAAATATATGACAAAGGCAATTTAAATCTCTGCTTTCATCCCAGTCTAACACCAGAGGGATGCATAGGCAGTGACTTGTCTTTTTAGAGGGTTAGGAGGTAGGCAGTATTTCCAGATAAGACTTAAATATTCTCACAACTACTAGCTTGTTAGTTTACTGTAAGCTACAATTTTGTCAGCTTTGAAAATTAAGCCTTAATTATGCCTTGAAAGAAAAATAAGACTTAAATTATTTTTTTCTTCATAATTTTTATTTAGGCAACCATTGGAGTAAAATGTTGAGAAAATGCTCTAAAATGTATCCCAGACCATCTGTAAACATGTGGCTTCTTGCCCTGACCTGAGTTCATAGGTTCATACTAGGCTATCTGCCCTAGGGCATTTATAAGCCTAGCCAGAATGTGTTTGGCTTTCGCCACCCATTTTAAATTTATTTTGCTATGCCCTTTTTCGAGAGTTAGTATACTGTGCCTCTATCTAACAGTGACACAGAAGTATTTCCTAAATGGTTATTACTGGGCTGTCTTGTTCAGGAAAGGTGTGTTGAAGGATGCAAGGAAAACTAAAGCTGAACCACAACAGTGAATTTGTTTCCTTAATCATAATTTCTGTTCAATCTATCATTGGATGAAAAGGTTGTGTAAAATGCACTTCAGAGCATATAGAAAGTTATGGCTTCTTGAAAAGCTTAGAGTAAGGCAAAAGTGAGATAAGGAAGAAAAGGTAATGTGGATGGTATGGGGAGCCCAAAAGGAGAAGGAGTCAGAGGAGAGGACTGGAGGGTGTGTGTGTGTGTGGGGTTGAAATGTAGGTCCAGTCATCATTTCACTTTAAGTCCAGACCTGTACATAGACTTGTTGCAATGTATCACTGTTGCAACTAAGTGCCAGTAACTCTAACTGCCTCTTTGTTAGACAGCTCAACATAGTGATAGTGTGATACATAGGTCTGTTGCAATGTAAAAGCTTGTAGCTGCAGGTCTATCTATGGATACTGCTCCTAAAAGTTTGCAGCATGAAATAAAAGGTTGCTTAGGATGGATGGCATTGTTAGGATGATGCTTATACTGGATGTGCCTAGGGGGCCCCCAACTTGACATTTGCTGGGGGCCCCCAAAATGCTAACACCGGCCCTGAATGTAGATGTTCGAGTGTATTCACTGTTGCAGTCGTGGTTACACTCCCTCCAGCCCCCTGACATCTTTTTTTTGTTTTTTGGCTATACCTCTACTCTTCTTTACTATGCTTAAAAGCTTTTTGGTGTATTTGCTTTTTTATTGGAGGTATATCCTTGTGTGTGTGTGTATATATATATATATATATATATATATATATATAAGTAAGGCTGGACAAGAAGGTTACTGTTTGCCTATCGGGAGTCAGAATCCGCCACATAACACAAGCACTCAAGTCACTCCAGAACAAGTACAAATATGACTCTGTCATTGTAAAACAAAAGTCATAGATATGGGGCAGAGCGAAGCAGAATAAAATGCATATAGTCACAGTTAACGTAAAGGTAGTCCAAGATAATCCAAAAATTCAAAGGTAGACCAAATAAAATTTATTCAAGGGTGTCCAAACATAAAAGTAAGCGCTTTCGCTTGGTAAGCTTCATCAGACAATAAAAATACATCCACCTATAACAAGCAAATTTATATATCACTTTCAAATATAAAAGGACCAATCAATGAGGTTCTCTAGTAAAGTCTTAAAGATACATGAATACAAATAATAAAATTGTACAGATGCAATAAATGTCTGTATAATATGATCGATTTAAAAATCCACAAATATCTAACATAAAAAACACATGAAAAATTTTTTTAACAATGAAGGTCTATAGACACTTATTATTCCTACGTTTCCTAAGAAAGGGCTTAATAGAGGCTCTTTCATTTAATCCCTTCCCTTTGTTTGCCTTTAGTCTAATAATCCACTGGCTTTCTATAGTCTCAGTGTAATTCCTAATGTCACCTTCACGTACATTAGGATAGATCACAGTTAATGCCCTAAATAAAAAAATGTGTGTCTCACCATATCGAGCAACATGCTTAGCTAGTGCATTATGCTCAGAGCCTTTCCTGATATGATAAATGTGCTCACGCATTCTATCTTTAAACAACCTATTGGTTTTTCCAACATAGAAGCATGAGCAAGCTTGACAAATAGCCAGATATACTAAATGTGGAGTCATGCAGTTGGCTGATGCAGTGGTTTTAAATATCCTATTAGAATCAGGATGCAAAAATGTATCACTAATGTCTATAAAAGGGCAAAAATTGCATTTTCCACAAGATGTTGTATGCTTCTGTCCAGATGTCAAATTCCTATCCTTAGGATAGCAGAGTAACCTTTTTAAATTCTTTTTGTTTCTATATAAGAAAGATGGTTGCTCACCCACTACCTTCTTTATGTTTTCATCTGTTTGCAAAACTGACCAATGTTTACTAATGTGTTTTTTATGTTAGATATTTGTGGATTTTTAAATCTATCATATTATACAGACAGTTATTTATTGCATCTGTACAATTTTATTATTTGTATTCATGTATCTTTAAGACTTTACTAGAGAACCTCATTGATTGGTCCTTTTATATTTGAAAGTGATATATAAATTTGCTTGTTATGGGTGAATGTATTTTATTGTCTGATGAAGCTTACCAAGCGAAAGCGCTTACTTTTATGTCTGGACACCCTTGAATAAATTTTATTTGGTCTACCTTTGAATTTTTGGATTATCTTGGACTACCTTTACGTTAACTGTGACTATATGCATTTTATTCTGCTTCGCTCTGCCCCATATCTATGACTTTTGTTTTACATATCATCTCTTGTTGGGACAAAGCATTTATCAGATTTTTTGGCAGTATCCTGTTTTGATGACTCTGTCATTGTTCATGTTGGTGTGAATGACCTGAAATGTACCTCCCTGGACTACATGAAAAGAGACATGGAAGAGCTCTCTGATCATGTAGCCCAGGTGGGTATGACCCTGACCCTGAGTAGCATCCTGCCCTCACCAAGAATGATACCTCAGTATAAGGAAAAAATGATCAATTTCAACAATTGGCTAAGCTTCTGGTGTCATTCAAAGGGGATCCAGTGTCTGTCAGCTTGGGATGACATGCTCGACAAGACGCGTTGCTTCACAAGAGACTGCTTGCACCTGTCATCCCTTGGCTTTCAAATACTGGCCAAGGCTCTTGCTGCCCCATAGTGCCTTTTTTAGGCAAGGCTCAAAATTCAAACCCACCATCGTAAACAACACAAGTAAAAAAAATGAGGGTTATGCTACTCAATGCCAGGAGTTTAAATCTCAAAATGCATGCGCTTGATGCACTCCTAAGTATGGAGAACGTCGACATCTGTGCAGTAACTGAAACCTGGTTCAAGGCTCCAGAGAGCACTCCAGCACTACTGGACTACAACTCATACCACACATTTCGGCCACAGAACACGGACCAAAACAAAAAAGGAAGGGGTGTATCCATATTCATCAAGGATACTCACACCTCCAGGTTAGTGGCGCAGCATGATACCTCTGAGATCATCCATGTGCAACTAACATCGGGCAAATCTGCAATGCAAATTGTGGCCTGCTACAGATTACCCTCCATGACCCAGGACCACCACTCCGCCTTTCTGGAGACACTGGAAAACATGAAGGTCCTACCGAACACCCTGATATTGGGCGATTTCAATTACCCTACCATTAACTGGGAAAACTACTTGAGTACAAACTCCAAGGCTCTGCGCTTCCTGGAATTTATCAACTCAAAAGCCTTGGATCAGCTGGTAAACTCCCCTACCAGAGGCCACAACATATTGGACCTGATCATCACCAACATGAGTGACAGGTGTTCTGTACCGGAAGTCAACCCGTCACTGGTTAGATCAGACCATAAACTAATCACCCTGGATGTCCACAACCCCCAACCAAGGAAATCACAGTGAAAAACTTTTCTAAAGCAAACTTCACCTTAATTAAGGCAGAGGTGGTAAGTTTCACAGCCCCCCGCTAAAGGATAACACTGCCCAAGATGCAGAATCCTTTACAGTTGCACTCTATGAGCACCTACAAGGATGCATGGATCGTGCCATCCCTAGTAAGACCAAGACTCACTCCCCTAAGAGAAGGAAACCAGTCTGGTAGACCCCTGTCATAAACAGGTTATACAACAGAAGGAGGAAACTAGTTCAGAAAAAAAGCAAATCCCAAGAAGGAAAGACATCCCCTGATCAGTATCAGTAAGAAACTAAGGTCCCTCATAAAATCATCCAAGGCTAACTTCGAAAGAAAAATAGCCAAGGATTCGAAAGATAACCACAAAGCCTTCTTTAGCTATGTCAAGAATCTAAGTGGCAACTCTCAGATATGCTCTGAGGTAGTGCAAAATAGCACAAAATATACTGAACCTACTGATATTGCCAACATCCTGGCAGATAGATTCAGTGCAAACTTCACCTCCCTCTCACCTTCAAAAGGGTCCACAACAATACCAGAAAAGTGTAGTGTCCCAGAAGTCCAGGTGAAAACAGCCCTTTCAAAAGCCAAAAACACAGCATCAGTGGGGCCAGATGGTGTCCCAGGCTGCACCCTGCATGAACTAACCCCCCAGCTAAACATGCTGTTCAACCTCAGCCTCTCCACAGGCTACATGCCCATAGAATGGTGCACAGCAACGGTTATTCTGCTCCACAAAGGAGGGGCCACAACTGACCCTAGTAACTATCGCCCCATAAGCCTGACTAGCCTGGTCTGCAAGGCTATGGAGCGCATCATCATGGAACTCATTAACAAAGACATTGGGAACCTCCAAACACTTGACCTGACCCAGTTCGGCTTTAAGGGCAGATCATACCTACTAAACCTGGTTGAATTCTTCGAGGCAGTCACCAGGGCCATAGACGATTGAAAGGTGGTTCACACAGCCTTCCTTGATCTCGGCAAGGCGTTTGACACCATTCCTCACTCTGGTATTATAGAAAAACTTACCAGCCTGAACATAAACCCCAAAGTCACAAGATGGGTTGCCAACTGGCTTACAGACAACTCACACGGTAAGAATAGCAGGTTCCAGGTCCAACTCTAAACCAATCACAAGTGGTGTCCTGCAAGGCTCGGTTCTGGGACCCCTACTGTTCGGCATATATTTCTCAGAAGTACAGGCAAACACAGGAGGACTATGGCTAACCAAGTTCGCCAATGACTGCAAACTGGGAGCCATAACTGACTCTCCGGCTGACACGGACATCCTTCAAAAAGGCCTTACTGAGACAGACACCTGGTGTCAAAGTCATGGCCTCAAGCTAATTGCCAAAAAATGCATAGTCATCCCGTTTGGGAAAAACAAAACACCCACGAATTACCACATAGGCGGCAGCCCCCTTAATACAGAAGAGGTAATAAGAGATCTGGGGACCCAGTTAGATAGTAATTAGATGGGCCACATAGAAGGATTTCCTAACTACTTTGGCAATATGATTGTCAAAGGAGAGATTACTAAGGGGTTCGCATCTAGAAATAGAGGTTATAGTCCCCCTCTACTCATCACTCATCAGACCCATCATAGAGTACAATGCGCCATTTGGGATGTATCTCACAAGACACTTCCAACAGCTGGAAAGACCACAAAAGCACCTCAGCAAGAGGATTACTGGCCTCAAACATATGTCCTATGCAGCCCGACTGAAAAAACTCCAGCTGGTACTCAGTGGTATATCGCTTACTCAGAGGTGATCTCTGCCTGGTTTACAAAGCCATGTCCAACTCAGAATTGATGGACACGCTCCACCTAAAGAAATCCAAGTCACTGCAAGCCACACGCACTAGTGAGCTAAACCTCGCCACAACAATAAATAGAACATGCTGGAGGGATAGATTCCTTTCACAGAGACTCCCCATGCTTTGGAACAAAATTCCTAACTACATTAGGCAGAGCCTCTCACTAACACTCTTCAAGAGAAGCCTTGACGATTGGATGGGTAACAGAAAATACACCTCTGGGATCACTTCATTGGCTCTGCCTGACAGAGGCTCAGTTAATCAATCAATGGGGCGACGAAAGCCGACACACTCTGGCTAGGCTTAAAAATGCCCTCGGGCAAATAGCCTAGTATCTACCTATAAATATATATATATATATATATATATATATATATATGTGTGTGTGTGTGTGTCAGGGGGCACCTGACATCTGGGGCAAGAAAAACTGATGTAATGGCATCGGCTGCATGTTTTATACCCCTGACGACCTGACGTCATGGTAGAAGAGACAGCAACCGAATGCAGGACCCAAGACTTTGTTAATCAGGCCTACTGAGGGCTACTGCAAGCAGATAGTATATTTGATCATCCGATGGGAGCATGCAGTATAATTTCTGGGGTATTCGTCGTAATATTTAGGAAGTGTTGTGCCTGTGTGTTTGAGGGAGTGTACATTTCCCAGTCTGTAGAAAAGTAGTTATTCACCTTTGAATAAGGGTGTTTGGCTGGATGGTGAGTACCTCAAATAGGATTAGGTAAGATTTGTGAGATTCCAGGGGTGTAGACGGTGACCTCTTAACTAGCCATGATATGGTGACATGCACAGGTATCATCCTGTTTAACCAACCAGGAGGTATGTTTGTTGCTAATGTAGATCAAGACACCTCCACCTTTGACCCCAGTCTGTGCTGCTTTTGGTCTAGATGTGTGAAATGCACTGTAGCCTTGCACATCTAGAGTACTTTTCTCTGGCTTTAAATGAAGTCGATGCACAGATGTGTACATTTTCCAGAGTCAGGAGGGCTTGAAGGGTGTGAAGTTTTTTTGTGTTTAGCCTCTGAGCATTGAGCAGTATCACCTTAAGGTTGTTTGTAGACTTTCTTGGTATGTTGATAGTTTTGTCTTTTGGCATTGCATAAGCAAGTAAAGTTTTAGCCAGTACCCAAAAGCAGGGGGGGGGGGCACAGATGCGCACAGTCCTTGGTAAATCAAAGTGATCTTTTTATCATGTCCTTCCATGCTGACATATTAGAACCCCCTGGAGTGACACTAGAAACAGCCAATTATTAAAATCATATTATGTTCATACTGTGACATGATCCTTGGTGAAGGCAAAATGCTGCTCAGTGCAATGCTCATTCCTATCTGTGACGCATTGCAAGATCCATTTTATATCTCCTCATATACTCCAGTGAAGTAATGTGCATGTACACCCACATGGAACTGTGAAAGAATCATATTGGTATCTGGGGTACAGTAACTTTAGTGCATGTGTAATGTTGTGAATCCTAACTGCAGATAGGCAAGAAGATAATGGTTAATTGCCTAACTTGGTGAATGGGCATCTGTGTGTTGCACAGTGGAGTCCCCAATGACAGGAGTATTAGTTAAAAGTATATGCTTGCCTTATAAGCTTTTTCTTCATGGATCATTTGGGCGTAGGCTTATGTGACATGTTTGTTGTTGCTTTTGGTTTGTGCTTTAGTAATTGCTGAGGAGCCCTGCTGCCATTAGATGGCTTTGGAGATCTTTGAGATCTGGCAAGGTTTCTTTTAAGTGCCTCAACAATAAGACAATCTGTGTGCGTGTCATGAACGGTATGGGTGAGGGATGTAGTGTGGCTATTGCTGACAGCCTCGGTTTTATGCGAGGTTTTTGCCTCCATGGAGGTTGTGCATTTACATCTCTTGCATATTGTTATATTCTTGATAACTGCTTGTCTGAGAATGCGAAGCAATTGCTACATTGCTTTAGGATGTTCAAATCTACCAAGCTGGCCACAGAGACATTTGAAAGTTGCATATCCATGTTGTCTGATTCTGTAGAAGTGTGAGGTGTTTAGGATTAAGGATTGGGTTTTAACAGAGGGGTTCCCAGTGTAGTTATTGGAGTTAAGGACTAGATGTTATATAGTGTTAGGCTATGGTAGTGCTATTCAATTTGCAAACTAGCTTCTGGGATGAAGGGCAAGATATGTTGTATAATGCTAGGATTTATTACTGTTGTTCAGTGCACAAGCTAGCTGCTGTAAGCCTATTTCTGCACAATGCTACACTGTTAAACAGGTTGTTGGATAGGGTTGCCACCTTTTCAAATGGCCAAAGTGGGACATTTTCGGGACAAACATCAGATTTTACAGGCCGACACATACCCACGGTCAGTACAAAGGATAGAACTTAACTTTTTTGCCTAAATAAAAGCTTATTCTTGTAGCATTTTAGTTGCTTATTCTGTTTCTTATAACTATTAGGTATTTTCGATACAGAATAACTGTTTTATGCAACTATTACATAAAATATAGGATATAATTATGGCCTACGATCTCAGGACATTTGCCATTTTTAATATTTTTTGTCAGGACACAACTGCCCCTCATAAAGTGGGACAGGTGGTAACCCTAGTTGGACCTAATTCTAACCACCTCTGCTCAATGGACAGCTCCATGCAAACCTGCCTGACTTATAGTAGAGAAAAAAGCTTATAAATTGAATCCTATGCCCTATAGCCAATAACCACACTTTGAGCTTCCTGCAGTGCTTCCCAACACCAGGTAAACATATTCTGCTTCAAGATGTATGATCCTAGAATTTCTTAATGTAAAAGCACAGCAAAAGTAGTTCTCAAATGCAGATTAAACAACAAACAACCCAGTCCTTGGCTAATTTGTCCTTAATCAAGGAGGTTTGTAAGTACACCGAACTAGAATAGCCAAAAGAGAAATTACTATTTTTGCTGCAAAATGAAATACTTAAAAAATGTTGAAAATGTACATAGTTTTGAGTGTTTCTTCTAAGTTAAAGGGATGGAGGGTGCAGAAAATGTTTCATTTTGTTTGCGTGTTTTAATTGAAGCAAAAAGTCTTAAAATTGTAATGATGAAAAGAAGCAATTCAAAAGATCAGTCTGCCAAACAGTGTGCTGATGTAAGCCAAATGTTGAAAATGCACATAGAAAAGAACTGTCCTGTATAACAGGCAGGAGTAATATCTTTCTAGCCTAGCTGCTACTCTCCATATTATCATGGAGCATAAATGGCATTGCATGTATGGACAACAAACCAAGCATTTGAATCATATTAAGAAATGTAGGGTGCAGATAACAGTATTGCAGGAGGCTAATTTAGACAGAAATGAGCATGTAAATTTTACAGGATTTCCGAATTGGTGATGTAGTAATGGATGTAGTAGTAATACTGATTGCTACAAGAGGACTATGGTTGATTTTGGTAGTAAGGGACTATTGGCAATGGAGGAGTATTATGCTGGCATGGATTTGTATTTCAGCAAAAAGATGCTGTTATGGAGCCTAAATGTTGGTAGAAATATGCTTTCAGCTGGTAATGTTTATGGATGGGGACTGGGACTTGATTTGCAATAGTGATGATGTATTGGGGACCTAGAAGGGAAAATTTAACAGAAGTGGGCATATTTCTGAAGAAATATGAGAAGATTTGGTATGGAGAATGTGAATTCAGTAGGAGGAAATGCAGTAGAATTTATATATCCCACAAGGTACAATAACTGGGCTACTTTGGATGTAATTTGTGTATTACAGGAGCATGTATATTTAATTGAGGGCTTTGACACATAACCAGCAACTGTTTCAGGTCATGCACCAATAAAAACTGAGAAAAAGATGCAGGGCACTGAAGTAATAAAGCAGACGCTGGCACTTTCCTGCTTGTTAAAAAGATGGGCATTTTGTGAAGGATAGTAAAAATTATTCAAAAGTTATTAGGAAAGATAGAAATCTCCATAAAGGATAAGTAGTGAGGGGGGATAAAATAAAAATTGAGTTTAAAAATAGAGTAGAAGTAAAATGGAAGGAGATGTGGGAAAGAAGTAGTAGGAATCGTTCAGAGGGGCAGACAAAGTTGAAGTGTTATAGAATTAAAGGGAATCTGACAGAACATGAAGACCAATGGCAGAATTGGAAAATAAGGGAGTAATTTTGGTGATGTGCACAAGTTTAAAAAGGTTGTTATTGAGCAACTCTTAATTTCAGAGCAAAAAATTTTTAGCACAATTTGGGATCCTGTGACAAGAAAAATAACCAGATAGCCTATAAAAGTATTGGTAATATTTCAGAAATTTTATGAAAAAGTAGAGGTATTGTGGAAACCAAGAAAAAGGTACCATTGTAAATATTTATGAAAGGCTTAATTATACTTAGGTTATAGGAAGGTGAGGCTCAACAGTTAATAGCCAAGACAGGAAGAGATGAAATTAAAAAGTATGATGTAAAATCAACAGGGAAGCCTCTGAGAACTAGAACTTGCCAGAGATTTGGAATGCATATCTAAGCCTAAAAAGTCCCCATTGCTCATTAACCTAGTACACACCTGTGAACATATAGTATTCCTGTGAAAGTTTGGAAGTTCAGACAAAAAAAGAAGTAACGTCACCAAAGGCAGAGCACATCAAAATATAAAACTCCAAAAGCAAATGGTTCTGCCACCAATTCCACTTAAAAGCACTTGAAATTTGATAACTTTAATTAAAATATATGATGATGTGATATAAAATAAACACACTGGCTCAAAAACCGGATAAGGGCTTTTGGTATAATACCTTTTTTCAAATCCTAAATGTTTGCCAGTGAAACTTCCTATTAAATACTTTCATTTCCTAACCATAATAGCATACATACCCTTTTGATTATATCATTTTGAGTGCTGAAGAGCTTTCCCTTTTAGTGCAGGTTTTAAAGGGACAAGTGCATTCAGACCTGGTGACTGATCTGATTTGCAAATTCATTATCCACTTCATCTCTTCAATTTCTGTTTGGTTTTCTAAATCACCACCTCTTGGTGTTTCATGAAGCCTAGTTAATGCCTTATAGTTATTACTTTACTTTAACTTTTAGTTACTTTAAGTTATAGAACTTATAGTTCCTCTTAGGGGATGTGTAAAAGTATTCAAGATGTTTATATGAGAGCATGCCTTGCAACTTCCACATCTGAATGTACCAACTATCCTGTTCATCTGAAAACTCCTGTCTTCAGAAATAGTTTCATTTTCTGTTTTATAACACAAGTCTTTTTAAGCTTTTCCTATTCTTAAAAGAAAAGCTGGGTTGATCTCCAACGATTTCCCTAATTTTGTTGTCAGATGTTAGCACTGGCTAAAATTTTCTTATGGTATTACGAATAGCAAAATTGTCAGTACTATATGTCAACTGGCATCTCAGATTGGACTTTACCTCCTTTTGCTTGATCTTAACTGTTTCACCTTGGCCCGAAAAATAGGGTCTTCCCCTCTGAGAGCATAGTTCCAAGGTAGTTGCTTCATTGGTCTGTGTCTCTGAGTTTGTATCCTCTCTTATTAAAGTCATTGGTAAGTTTAATTTGCTCCTCCCTGTAATCCTCATCCCTCGTGCAGAGTTTGGACACTCGAGTTAGTTGGTTAGTCACTATGTTGTCAAGAACATGCCTGGGATGCATGTTAGTATTGTGAAGTAAATGATTGCACCATACAGGTTTCCTATACATTCTAGTATTGATGCTTCCCGTGTCATCTAGGGGAGGATACAAAGAGAGGGGGATACCTAGAGAGAGGATACAAAGTCAAAGAGACACAGACCAATGAAGCAACTACCTTGGAACTACGCTGTCAGAGGGGAAGACCCTATTTTTCAGACCAAGGTGAAACAGTTAAGATCAAGCAAAAGGAGGCAAAGTCCAATCTGAGATGCCAGTTGACATATAGTACTGACAATTTTGCTATTCGTAATACCATAAGAAAATTTTGGCCAGTGCTAACATATGACAACAAAATTAGGGAAATTGTTGATCAACCCAGCTTTTCTTTTAAGAATAGGAAAAACTTAAGACTTGTGTTATAAAACAGAAACTGAAACTATTTCTGAAGACAAGAGTTTTCAGATGAGCAGGAAAGTTGGTACATTCATATCTAGAAGTTGCAAGGCATGCTCTCATATAAACATCTCAAATACTTTTACACATCCCCTTACTAAGAGGAACTGTAAGTTTGAAGGATTTGCAAACTGTCGGAGTAAGAACATTATCTATGTGGCAACCTGCAGTTGCCACATAGGGAAGACTAATCAAATGCTCAAGGAACGTATCCTAAAACACTTATCTGACATAAAAAAAAAGTTACCAGCAATGCACTTTATATGCATATTAGTATAAATGACAGTAATTCTTTCAAGTTCATGGCACTAACTAAGCTTCATGAAACACCAAGAGGTGGGGATTTAGTAAACCGAACAGAAATTGAAGAAATGAAGTGGATAATGAATTTGCAATCAGATCAGTCACCAGGTCTGAATGCATTTGTCCCTTTAAAATCTGCACTAAAAGGGAAAGCTCTTCACCACTTAAAATGACATAATTAAAAGGGTGTGTATGCTGCTATGGTTACTAAATGCATCTAAGTGAGTGAACACTAGGAAATAAAGGTATTTAATAGGAAGCTTTACTGGCAAACATTTAGGATTTGAAAAAGGTATTATACCGAAAGCGCTTATCCGGTTTATGAGTCAGTGTGTTTATTTTATATCACATCATTGTATGTTTTAATTAAAGTTTTCAAATTTCAAGTGTTTTTAAGTGGAATTGGTGGCAGAACCATTTGTTTTTAAAGTTTGGAAGTTAGGAGGGAAAAGTGACAAAGATCTTGTTTAACAGTATTTTAAAAGGGAGGGTGGAAGCGCTAGCATCTTGGAAAAACGTTGCAGTGGTTGTATTACCCAAAGAGGGTAGACTTCATGTAGAGTAATATCCGTTGTAAACCATGACTGTAAAGTATTTATCTTTACTGGCTAAGCGAATGGGAAAGTGGAAGTGCTTGCATATGTATTTTATACCCCAAGCAGGTTAAGAGATGTACTGAACAGGCAGGCAAATGTCCGAAAAATATTTAACACTATCGGCACTGATAAACAACAAAATAAAATAAATGAGCACTTTCTTCTACTTGATGTTAGACGTCTTCAGCTAATCCATTAACAAAAGGCACAGCACTACCATCCATATAAAAAAGGGTTTATTACATCAAGCTTTTGAGCTGAAACTTTTTCAAGAATGAATCACTACATTAAAACCAAAGAATAAATATACAACACCAGCCAATCACATAACATAACTCATTATGTAATTATGCAATTTGTATAAATAATATAATTAATATAACTAAACCTAATGTGTTAGAAAACTTCATTAAAGACAATAATCAACTTAATAATGTACTAAAATACTTCGTTACAACCTAAAAAACGTATATAGTGTTCTAACTGACATATGCTTGTTTTAATTTAAAAATGTTTAATATTGTTAGTTTTATTAAGCCCTGGGTAGATATCAGATCTAAAAAAGTTTATCCATTTGTATTCTGCTCTCTCTGTGGCATTCACAATGTCCCCTCCCCTCTTATTCTTGCAAACTCTGCAATATCCTAAATTTAAAAGCATGCTCATTTCCACAATGTAGAATATGCTTGCTAAGTGCATTTGTCTCAACCCCTCTTCTTATGTCAGATAAATGGGAGGCAATTCTCTCCTTGAATTTGCAGTTGGTTTTAACAATATAAAAACATAAATATTTCTCACAATTAGCCATGTGAACTAAATTTTCACTATTGCACATCCCAGATGCCTTAAAAATAAAATTGGCTTGTGTTATGGGATGTACAAATTCTGTTTCCATATTAATGAACTTACAAAAACTACAGTTATATTTTACTTCCTACTGTACTACCAGTAATGTATAATAACTTCTTTTTCTGAAGTGGTGTTACCTCTACTTATACTATGTTTGTTACCTTATATCAATGAAAATAATAAAGAATTTTTTGAAAAAAAAATACAGTTATAACAGGGGACTGTCCCCTTGTTAAATCTATGTAACTCTTCATTTGTACCAAAATCTTTATAGCAGAGAAGTTGTTTGATTCTTCTCATACATACACGATAAGGTGGTTCTCCTACTATTTTCTTAACATTAACATCAGAACTAAGAACAGTCCAATTCCTTTTAATTATGGACTGAATCTGTCCAGAATGTCTGTTGTACTTCATCATATATCCTAGTTTATTACATCCAGCTTCTCTCACAGAGCTATTATTCTGGGCATTATTGCCTTCTCTAAGTAAATATGGTTTGGCCACATTAGGCCTTTCAGATTTAACATATTCTGCATTCTTAGTTAATAAACCTCTATTATAGCCTCTTGTCAAAAAGTCCTGTGTCATAGTATTAATGTCAGCTGCAAACCTCTCTTCAGTAGTATTTAGCCCACTGGCTCTCAATAATTGACTTTTCACTACACCTTTATAAATGTGGGTGGGGTGCTTACTGGAGTTATGTACATACCTAGTTGCTTGTACCTCTTTCCTATATACAGATGTGTGAATTCTACCATCAATATTCATCAGTTTAACATCCAAAAAGTGATTTCCTCTACTGAACAAGACATTTCAAACTTAAGGAAGCTGGTGCTATTTTGTAGATGTTCAACAAATAGCTCCAATGCCTCCCTACTACCTCTCCACAACAATACTATGCCATCTGCAAAGCGTTTGTAATGCATTAAAGCACTATTGTGGTATTCATTTTTATTAGAATCAAAAATAGTATATTCTTCCCATCTAGCCAACACTATGTTAGCATAGCTGTTGGCTACAGGTGTGCCCATAGCTACTCCTGAAATCTGATAACACATCATCCCCAAACATGAAAACATTATTTTGCAAAACAATCTCCAGTAGAGAGCATAGCAGTGAGATTTTGTTTGCTGTAAAAGTACTGTGCTTAACTAGAAATTCTCTAACATATGCAATACCTATATTATTAGGAATGACCATAAATAAGGACTTCATATCCATAGTTACAAACAGTACATTTGTCATATTTATATCCAAAAACCTTCTCAGTGACTAAAAATTCACCAGTGTCCTTTATATAGGGCATACTATGTTTTAGTAAAGGTTTAAGTTGCTGGTCTAAATATTTTGAGATTGCTGTAGTAGCCCATTGTTTTCCTGAGACTATGGGTCTCATTGAGGGGTGAAGCAAGTTCTTATGAAGCTTGGGCAACCCATATATGACCGGGCAAACAGGATGTTCTATATAAAAATAATTATACTGTTCAGGAGTAATTGCTAATTGCATCAAATAGTCATACAATTCAGTTTTAATCCTATAAATCATTCTATTCATCTCAATAACATTTATAACCTTAAATGTTGCACTGTCATTTAAGAATTCATACATCAGTTCTTGATACTGTTGTACATTAAATACAACTGTTTTCCCAACTTTATCTGCTGGTTTCAGTATGTCAGTCCTTTTAACTAAATCCATGAATACTTTTCTTTCACTAACATTCAAGTTGTGAAAACTGGATGATTTTCCATTAAAAAAGTGAATGGGAAAGTGGAAGTGCTTGCATAGGTATTTTATACCCCAAGCAGGTTAAGAGAAACTGAACAGGCTGGCAGATGTCCAAAAAATATTTAACACTGTTGGCACTGATAAACAACAAAATAAAATAAATGATCACTTTCGTCTACTTGATGTTAGACTTCTTCAGAAGCGCCTTTTGATTTAATAGACAGTAATATGATCAACTTTAAACTGTGCAAATCACATGATATGCCAACACCTATTATGATTAATTTATAGTGAAGATAGCACCACTATATTAAGTACATAAAAATACACAAAGTATAATGTTAAATGTGAAAGTCAATGTGCAGGAGGTGAGAGATCCCTGTTTGGAACAAATGGAACCCAGGAGATCGGAAAGCCTACACAGCAAGCAACAAAACAGTTGCAATCCTTATCCAAATTCCACTGCAGTGAGCGTCCACAGTGGAGGAGGAAATCGTACAGAGGGAGACAGAATTGCCCATCCATGGTAGATGCGTTGAGTAGTACAGGTACTTGTAGCATCATTTCCAATAGTTAACATGATTTTCATGTCTATAATTATAGTGCTTTTAGATTTACCTGTGAACACGCTGATTTGTTTAGTAGGGGTTACTCCTTTGTGCCCACTAAGCATGCTGACATTATGAAAATAGTCACCAATTGAAATTATTTACCCATAATCTTAATTTGAGTTTGTTTAATGATTACTGAGAGTCAGTCCTACGGTGGTGCAGCTGTTAGCATTGTCACCTCACAGCAAGAGGTTCTCCCATTCGATTCTTGGCTGGAGCTCCTTCTGTGTGGAGTCTGCATGTCCTCCCCATCGTCGAGTGATGTTAAAAACATGCAGGTAGGTGTGTGCGTGAATGGGTGTGCCTTCTTTGAAGGTTGGGTGTTGGGCTGGCAACTTGGCACCGTAAAAATCCACTGCCAATCTTTAGAAGACCGGAGTTCCACTGTGGCGACCCCTAACCAGGAAAAGCTGAAAGACATTACTTTTTTACTGAGAGTCAGTCCCAAGTGAGCCTCTGGGTTCCAAGTATCATGAATCCAGAGTTGCATCCTAATTTGGATATATTTGAAAAGGTTTGTGAACTTGGCATCCAACATATTTAAAAAAAAAAAAGTCATAATGTCCATTATAATTTGGATTGTAACCAGTGGTCATTACTGAATGAGCTTAAGTCAAATACATTGAGGCATCCATTAAATAGATCAATATAATATAGCATAAAATCAATGTCATCTTACAGTGGATATAAAAAGTTTACACACCTGTTAAAATGCCAAGTTTTTGTGATATAAAAAGTGAGACCACAATAAATCATTTCAAAATGTTTCCCACCTTTAATGTGACCTATAACATGTACAATTCAATTGAAAAATGAACAAATCTGTTAGGGGAAAAATATAAAAAATAAAAAAACTTACAATAAGCTGGTTGCATAAGTGTGCACACCCTTAAGCTAATACTTTGAAGCACCTTTTGATTTAATTACAACATTCAGTCTTCTTGGGTAGGAGTCTATCAGCATGGCACATCTTGACTTGGCAATATTTTCCCAGTCTTCCTTCCAAAAGAGTTCCAAATCTGTCAGATTGTGAGGGCATTTCTTGTGCACAGCCCTCTTCAGGTCACTCCACAGATCATATATTGGATTTAGATCTGGGCCATTCCAAAACTTAAATTTTTTTTCTGGTGAGGCCATTTCTTGTTGATTTGGATGTATGCTTGGGGTCCTTGTCATGTTGAAAGGTGAAATTCCTCTTCATCTTCAGTTTTCTAGCAGACTCCTGAAGGTTTTGGGCCAAAAGTGACTGGTATTTGGAACTGTTCATAATTCCCTCCACCTTGACTAAAGCCCCAGTTCCAGCTGAAGAAAAGCAACCCTAAAGCATTATACTGCCACCATCATGCTTCATCGTGGGGATGGTGTTCTTTTGGTGATGCGAAATGTTGCTTTTGCGCCAAATGTACCTTTTGGAATTGTGGCAAAAAAGTTCAGCCTTGGGCTCATCAGACCATAACACATTTTCCCACATGCTTTTGGGAGACTTGATGTATTGTTTTGCAAATTTTAGCTAGGCCTGGATGTTTTTCTGTGTAAGAAAAGGCTTCCGTCTTGCAACCCTTCCCCATAGTCCAGACATATGGAGATTATGGGAGATTGTTGTCACATTTAGTACACAACCAGTACTTGCCAGAAATTCCTGTAGCTCTTTCAGTGTTGCTGTAGGTCTCTTGGCAGCCTCCCTGACCAGTTTTTGCCTCGTCTTTTCATCAATTTTGGAGGGACGCCCAGTTCTTTGGAACTTCACTGTTGTCTCATATTTTCTCCACTTTTTGATGACTGCCTTCCATGGTATATCCAATGGTGTGGAAATTTTTTGTGCTCTTCTCCTGAATGATACCTTTCAACAATGAGATCCCTTTGATGCTTTGTAAGTTCTCTGTGAACCATGGCTTTTGCTGTAGCAGGCAACTGAGTACATCAGGAAAATCCTACTAGGGCAGCTGAACCTTATTTGGGGTTAATCAGAGTCTCTTTAATTGATGGCAGGTGTGTACCCAAGAAGACTGAATCCTGTAATTAAATCAAAAGGTGCTTCAACAAAGTATTAGTTTAAGGGTGTGCACACTTGTGCAACCAGCTTATTGTATGTTTTTTAATTGTTTTATATTTTTTTTCCCTAACTGGTTTGTTTTTCAGTTGAATTGTAGAGGTTATAGCT
Organism: Protopterus annectens; assembly: GCF_019279795.1. Lineage (NCBI taxonomy): Eukaryota > Metazoa > Chordata > Ceratodontiformes > Protopteridae > Protopterus > Protopterus annectens. The sequence continues at coordinate 626,192,760 of NC_056743.1, read as the reverse complement.
CACATTAACGGTGGGAAAAGTTTTGAAATGATTTATTGTGGTCTCATTTTTTTATATCACAAAAACCTGCCATTTTAACAGGGGTGTGTAAACTTTTTATAGCCACTGTATATGATATGCTCATGTAGGGCCAGATAACTCCTGACCAGTATAAATTCATGCACACCAAAACACCAAGGACACCCAAGATGTTGAGAGTGCCAAAAATCCGTAAGAATTTATCTGACCCCCCCCCCCCCCAGGCTGATTGCTGATGCTGACAACTCAAAAATATATTGTATAGCTAGAGCAGTTGACTATCTTCTTAAAAGCATGTAATGGCTGTACCTTATCTTTGCAGAGATTTCTTGGACTTCCTAATAAAATGAAGGTATTTAGACCTGGCACTCAACCCGGTTTTCTTAACAATAGATGTGAAAGACTTGTTTAGTTGCATACCGCACAACATATGGCAAGAGTGGTTCGAGGCATTTGTCATTTCATCTAAATCTCAACCAAAATCTGGTCAATACTCAAATTACCCTTATGGAAATTGTTCTGAACAATAATTACATCTACTTCCAGGGTGACAATTTAAAATGACCTTAGGCATCCCCATGGGTGCCACTTGTGACTCCTTTTTTGCTAATGTTGTTATGGTGGCCTGGAAGAGAAAATTTTATTCAGTAGCCCTTTCAATCAGTATATTCATTTGTATACATGCTACGTGGATGATTTGTTTTTGGCCTGGGTGAAATCTATTGACCTCATTGAGGAATTATTTTGTTATATCAATGGTACAACATCTTCCTTGGCATTTACCCATACTGTTTGATATGAATCCATCAAATCCCTGGATGTATGTTTAAACATTTAGAACAAGTCACCTCATCAAAGATATATAGGAAACTAACCTATTCCAGTGGTATATTACCCTATAGCAGTAGCCATTCTTACCACCAGAAGCAAGCAATCATCAAAGGGCGGTTTCCAAATGGGATGACTTTATCAAGGAATGCAATAACTTGAAGGGCATGTTCCTCAGCAGAGGATATCCTACAGCTATGGTTTCATCTGTCATGGAGGAGTTCATAAACAATAAGAAATCCCAGGTATGTCCCACTTCTGGGTCTTGCACATTAAGTGTCAGACCCCATCACTTCAATGGCTGATGGGGCATCCATGGTCGCTCTATCGAACCTCCTTGATTCCAGTCAATCCCTCACTTAGGTGGATGCTGCCATAAATTTAGGGCATCCTTTTATCCTTACATATGTGGATAGCAAGCAGATAGATGCTTTCATATCAAAGAATGGGGAACTAGTTTCAAATAACAACAAAGTCTATGAGTAAGTTGGAGCTCTCCCCAAAATAATTAATAAACATGGGAGATCATTCAAATATTACTTTATCAGTATGTCTAATAGTAATGGTGGCACCTCAGGTAAAATGGTGAAATGTGATGCATGCACTCAGTGTCATATGATCTGGCAAGGGGACAATATCAAGGTGAACAATAGGGCTATTAGACATAAAGGGCACTACAGTTGTCATACGTAGGGTGTTTATATTGTTCTTTGTAACCAATGCCCTGCATTTTATGTGGGCAAGATGGAGTGCAAATTGAAACGGCACATTTATGAGCATTGCTGTGAAATAAAGAAATCAAAGTCCACTAATGCATTGTATAAACACCTGGCAAAATGCTGTAATCATAACTTTGGGTTTTCCATATTGGAACAAGTGGAACATCATCCTAGAGGTCAATCATCTTGGAATAAAGGGAGTTATGGTGGCAGATTTTCCTTAATACCTCTGTTTTACCTGGCCTGAATGAAGTACTTGGTATTAATAGCCTTTTAAAATTGGGGGCTTATGAAAATGATTTGAATAAATTATTTTATTTCTCTCTATTTTTTTTTTTCTACACAAGTATACTCAATGAGTAGTCTTGGGTTTGTTTGTATTTTAATTATACTTGAAGTGTATTTTTATGTAACTAATGTAATGGTTGTCTTAACTATATGTATTAATCATAGGTGTTGGCACTTTAAATTTCAAATACTTGGAACATCGTGTGATTTGCATAGAGTTTAAAGTTGATGATATGATTGTCTATTATCTGAAGAAGTCTAACATCAAGTAGATGACAATTCTCATTTATTTTGTCATTTATCAGTGCCATGAGTGTTATTAAATATTTTTCAGACATCTGCCTGCCTGTTGCATTTCTGTTTTCCAGTTCTCTGTTCGTGTTTTTTTGTGGTTGTTATAGCCCAAGCAGACTTTAGAGAATTTTCCTCGGGTAGATAGCAAAAGCTGGAAGTGTGAGGGAAAAGAGAGATTTGACTGGGAACTTTGAGAGAGTAATGAATTGGTAAATGTATAACATTCTGTACAGAATACTTTCAAATGTGGCTGCAAATGGCTGTAACTAAAGAATTTATTCTTTTGAGCTGAAACATAAGGTATGAATTACCCATACGTAATAAGGCCTTACAACGTTTAATGATACTGGTTCAAAAAAAAAAGCAATTACTAAAAAATGGAAATCAAAATCTAAGCCATCTTGAATTAAATGTTGTAATGAGATTAAAAAACTAAAGGTGAGATCTTTAGAAAAGGGAAGGAGCAAATTATATACAAATGGAATTTCTGAGAACAATATATGCAGAATAATGTTCAAGAGGAGGACTGAGGTTCAGTGGAAGGCAGGAATTGAGCAATTTATGTAATATTGGAATAATTATTAGAAAACATATGTAGTGTAATAATGCATGAATACAATAAGTGTTAATATGTCTCGTTTTCTATTAATGTTCATGTATGTCTTGTGATAGTTTAATAAAGGTATTTAAAAGCCAAAAACAAAACAAAAAAAATTCAGAAATTTCAACCTTCATTTCAAGTGGTAGTTCAGCATAACTTAACTACAGGGAAACCCTTTCCAGCTGCAAACTGTTCAGGTTATTTGTCGCATTGAATGCATTTGTTCCTGGGAGGTGTAGGTCATACAGACAGCAGAGTTTAGGGTATGTGGTTGCCTTAGAAGTTGTATTTTTTTTTGCATCGATGTGTTGGAAATAAGGGCATTTCTCCTAATCTTGTTGGCCTTTCAGCTCACCCTTTCCACATGAGTCATAGCTGTGCATTACATATTTTATGATATATCAACAAGCAAGAGAGAACTAAAAACTACCTCCTTTGTCAGAAGCCCATGAGAGCTTAGCAATGAGTCATTTAGTGCAGCCACTTTCTCACAGACAGGTATCTCAGCACAAGTTGTTAGTGGACAGACTCAGCTGGTCTTCCCTAATGTCCTATGAATAGTCTATGAGATGATTAGTCACATGAAAGCCATTGCTTCGGGGTAAGATGGCATCTGAGTCAACAGGCAGTCTCCCTTTGCCAAAAAAGTTGAAAAAACAGATTGGAGACAACTTCTGTGGAGTTGGACCCAGACATCACTGTCTCCTTTCATGACTCCTCAGACTGGCTGCTTCTGCTGCTGTTACTGCCCCCTCTACTGTGACCCCATTGGGTAATAATATGGATCAGCCATCTCACATGACCATCACTTCTGACCAGTCCACTTTGTCCAAGAAGGAGGTACCATGGCTTAAATTGGAGAGAGGACGGCATACCTCAGATTTTAGGGCAGACGTTCCTGATATTTTATGGTGCATCAGGGCTCAGAGCCCCCTTGTTTAGTGAGGGCAGACATTGGCTCTAAAAAAAACAGAAGACTAAATTTATAGTTGTTCCTCGATCTGCTAGGGACCCCCAGCAAGATTGACAAGATTTTACTCTAGGTCTTTTTAAGACTATTAAGTCTCTAATACCACCTTCATACTTTTCCTGCAAATGCTTCAACTTCCGTCTTGTTCTCCCTTTAGAAGACATAAAGAGAAATCTAAGTATAATATGTTTGTTTCATATGGGTATGATTCTTTGGTTTATTCTTCCCAAATTCATTCTCCTGTTACATACCTTTAGATGAGTAAGGTGTTTTGTCTCCTGATTTCCCTGTAGAGGAGCTTTCCTTTGGGGGAACAGTTGTCAAGATGATGCAGCATTTTGAGTGGGAAGGTTCTCGGCTGTCTGATATCAAGAAGAAATGGGTGTGCCTAAAGCCTTCATCCATTACTCCTATTTTAGAAGGCTTGTTTTGTACCCTCCAGTGCTGCTCTTAATCCTGAGTCTCAGCTGCCCACTCCTAAAAAATAAATTTACAAGGTGCCAGATCCATTCAAGTTCTTACACAAGAATCCTGTTTCTGAGCCATCTGTCTGTACTCTTTCCACTGAAAAGCTTTCTAAACTCTTGTCTTCTAATGTTCTGCATACAGGTAAAGATAGTGGAGCCATTGATAGATGTGGCAAAAAGGGTATGCTTCTGCCACTTTAGCATTTAGTTATAGATTATCAAACCCATATGGCTGGGTACTTCTCTGTTTTGGTTAACCTGGGTAAGGTGCTATCCGAGTCTGATAATTCAGAAGCAAAATCATTGCTTTGTCTCTACTTAATTCTGCCTTCCAGTGGCTAGACATTTTATTAAGTGTAGCTATGATGCTGCAGATGCCGCCTATTGCATGCAGCCACTGGTTGCGTTCTTCATAGATTTTCATGACTTCTGCCTTTGCCTAAGGAAAGCCATGCTAAGCTGCTGGAAACTCCTTTGGATAAGCAGTATCTTTTTGGTTCTCTGGATGCAGGACTTTTCATAACATTGCAGGTGAAATATAAGGTCATGCAGACCTAAAACAAATCTTTCTTTATCCCATTTCTACATTTCAGAGAAATTATACATGTTCTTCATGTTTCACAGTTGCAGTCATCACACTTGGGTTATCTGCTTGCAGGTAGGCCTGAATACCAGAGACTTAGTATTTCTGCGTCAGTTGCTGTCACTCCAGGACTGATGTCAGGTCATCAGGGGTATAGAAACAGGCAGCCGATGCCATTACAGCAGTCTTTCTTGGCGAGGAGCCCGGAGCAGAAGCAGTTCGCACGAGTGCCAGTCGGCTGCTACCTGAATTTTTCATTTACGAATTGAATCATTCTGAAGCCTTCTAAAGCTAAGTACCCCATTGGGGATACTTTTTTCTTGCTCTAACCTATGTCAGAAAAAGTTAATCGTCTTGCCTGTGGAAAGCAAATACCACACCGAGATTTTCATTCTTACTGCATCACCTGTTTAGGCTCAGACCACGACGTACCTCACTGTCGTTTTTGTGCCTCGTTCAATGCCCGAACTATTTGTCATCGGGCCCTTATTGTTGCTAAATACTTTTGTTCTCATTCTCCATATTCTGAAATGGCTTCCGTCAGCCATCCGACTACTGATATTCTGAAAAAAACGTAAGGATAAAGACAGAGACAGATCGCACAGGTCCAAAACTGCCGACGATGCTTCCGTTAAGCTAGTCACCAGTTCGCCAGTACTCAGTGAGGCGCTTTCTCAGGCCTGATGCCCACTTCTGTGGATTCGCAGGCCTCTACTGAGACACGTTTGGAGTCAGTTGTGCCGCGAGACTCTTCTTTGACTATGGAACCTGCGGATGTCTCTACCTTGGATGGGTCCTGAGCCACTGAGTAGGCACCGGCTTTTGAGGAAGTTCTTCTTACCACCGATGTTTGACACAAACTGATGACCTCTTTCGCATCTTCAGTTCTGTCTAAAACTACCAAGTTTCTAAGGCCAAGAGTACGCGCTAAGCCTAGAAAACCGATGACCAAAGCACATGCACCTGCTTCCTTGCCACAACATCAAATGCTTAAAATGACAGGAGACCTTATTATGCTGATTAGGGGAAGCCAGCCTTCCCCTTCTAAGAGAAAAAGAGATCAGTCCCCTGCAGCTTCAACAGACCAAGAGTCCAAAGATTCTGAGGTACCTGATTGTGAAGACATGCTCTTATCTGCTTAAGAGTATTCCGATGCAGAGGAATCCATTCCCTCTGCCTCTCCTCCAGAGGATTTTTCTTTTGGTGAAACCTTATATACCTTAAGAGAGCATTTCCATTGGGAATGCCAAGACTAGCCTCAGTCCAAAAAGAGACTCTGAGAATTTCTAGATTTGCCACAACATAGCCCTTTATCAGTACCCCCAGTCCTGGAAGTTGTTGATAATGTCTTTATGGAATCCAGCCTTACCCCTGATACTTTATCCCCTGCTCCTAGGAAACCAGACAGGTACTACAGACAGGTACTACAGAGTACCTGAGTCTCTCAAATTCCTTTTCAAAAATCCTACTGCTGATCCAGAGATCATTTCCCAGGGACCTAAAGGTATCAAAGCTACCACAGCTAAGAATCCCACCGCTTGGCACAGGGATTCCAGAGCTTTGGACATATGGGGTAAGAAAGTATATACCTCTGCAACTATTAGGGCTCTGAATAGTTAGTTTCACATGCTGAAGTACCAACAACATATTATGGAACTTATTAAGCAAAAAATACCAACCTTTACAGACTGTGCTGAAAACAAAGAATTGCAAGAGCTTACGCATTCTGCAAGCCAAGTCAGCAAGCATACATTGCAGTGTGGTTTTGATGGCCTAGAATCATATTGCAGGGCAGCAGTCACTGGTTCTGTACTGAGAAGGCATGCTTAGCTTAAGGAACAGACCTTGCCAGACCATGTCAAATCAAAGTTATTAGACGCTCCTTTGCACAAGGACAGTGTTTGGCACCAAAGCAGAAGAGGTTCTTAGAAAGATGGAAGAAAAAGCTAAATCTTGCAAGTACGGCCTCCTAGAATTAGTAGGCATTGCCCCTCGAAAAATTGGTCCTTTCCAGCCCCCTCAAGGCAATCTCAAACCAGACCCAGAGGTAACAGACCACCCAAACTACAGTCTCAGGGTATGCAGACATCGAAGCAATGGAGTGCCTTCACCTCCAAAGCAGGAAGTGCTAAGCCACCCATTTATGGAAAGAATTGTCAGTGACTTCTCAACTCCACTCCCCACCTCTGTCCAACTACTTGTGCCCCTAGGAGGAAAATTTGCCCTTCAAGCAAAAAACTGGATTTTCATCACCAAAGACCAATGGGTCCTCAACATTGTATCCCAGGGGTACAAATTTTACTTCCACTCACTGCCAACCCCAAACAGGTTCCCAGACCTTCCTCCAAACCAGTGGGCAGAGGCACAAAATCGAGTTCAATCCCTGCTCTCCATAAAGGCAATTCAATCTGTTCCTGTGGAACAGACAGGCCAAGGATTCTATTCCAGACTATTCCTGGTACCCAGAAAAGAGGGCACTTGGCGCCAAATCCTTGTCAATTCTCAACACCTTCCTGGTGGTACCAAAATTCAAAATGCTCGCCCTGCAGCAGCTTCTGCCTGTGCTAACCTGGTTAGTCACCCTTGACTTAAAAGAAGCCTATTTGCACATTCCTATAAGGGCCTCATGCGGGAAATATCTACGCTTCAGTGCAGGATCTATGCATTATCAGTTCTCTGCACTTCCCTTTGACTTATCCACTGCTCCCAGAGTATTCACAAAATGCCTGGCTCCAGCCATTGCTTACTGCAGACAGAGAAATATCCAAATTTACCCGTACTTGGACGACTGCCTGATTCAGACCGTCAGGAAATGCTGTTGCAGCACCTGACATTTGTCAAAAATCTTCTAAGCTCCCTGGGGTACACCATCAATGAAAATAAATCAAAACTTGTTTCCAGTTGGAAGATTGTATTCCTGGGAGCAAGCTTGGACACAATATCCTAGATGGCATTCCTCACTCCAGAAAAACAAGCCTGACAGACTATTTTACTCAAATGGCCACCAGAACCCAGCTATCCACAAGGAAAATCCTACAGGCCAGGCCCTAGGGTTCATGGCCTCATGCATCCTACTAATTCCATATGCCAGATTGCATATGAGGAAACTTCAATGGTACTTAAAAAGTCTTTGGTGCCAACATTCTCAGGACCTGGAAACTATCATTCCTATCATACCCTGTCTAAGGACAGAGTTTTTTTGGTGGGCAGCAGCATGCAACCACAACAAAGGACTGCCCTTTACTTAACCTCTCGCCACCCAGACCCTAACCACAGATGCATCAGACTATGCCTGGGGGGCACACATGGACGGCAAGTGCATTCAGGGCCACGGGAGCCCAAGTCAAATTCATCTGCACATCAACCAAAAAGAGATGCTAGCTGTGCAGCATGCTCTGACAGCTTTCAGATCCCTACTCTCACCAGGACACCTGCTAATAAAAACAGACAACACCACAGTTATGTGGTACATCAACAAGCAAGGGGGAACATACTCTTACCCACTCTGCAGACTAGCCATGGCCCTGTGGAACACAGCTTTGGACATGCAAGTCCATCTGCAAGCTCAATTCCTGCCAGGCAAACAAAACTCACTGACAGACGACTTAAGCAGAAATCTCCTAGACCCACACGAGTGGCAATTAGAGCTGAGTACCTTCAACCTTCTGATTCAGAAATGGGGGACCCCAGAGGTGGATCTGTTTGCCTCCCCCTGCAATCACCAGCTCAGCAAATTCCACACCAGGACTCCTCACAGCAGGGCCTGGAAAGTGGATGCCCTATCCTTCCAGTGGGTAAATATCTCAATCTATGCCTTTCCCCCTCTGCCCCCTTCTTGCAAGAGTGTTGCTCAAGATAAGACTGGACAGACTAAGGACAATTCTGATTTCCCCGGACTGGCCATGCCAGCACTGGTGCCTGCTCCTGCACAGCCTGTCACCGGTGCCACCTTGGCACCTACACCAGAACCCAACCCTCCTCTCTCAGCAGGGGTGACAGATCTTGCAGCCTGGCTTATTCCAAGAATTCTCTCCCAGTAACCAGCCTAAGCAAGCAGGTGCTGGACGTCATTCTTGAAGCCAGAAACCCAGTACAAGGAAATCCTATGCTAATAAGTGGAAAAGCTACTACTCCAGGATTCAATCTAAAGGAGAGGACACAAACCTGCCCTCCCTGCCTCTAATCCCAGATTACTTAGCAGATCTACTCCACAGAGACCTATCCTTCTCCTCCATTAAGATCCATGCCTCTGCCATTTCAGCTCATTACAATACTGAGCCGCCTCTCTTCTCTCACCCTTTTATCAAACAGTTCCTGAGAGAAAAAAAACAACTTAAAGCTGTCAAGGAGTGCCCCCACCCCTGCTTGGGACCTTAACTTTGTACTAGCAAAGCTCACACTTCCTTCCTTTGAGCCTGCAGCGTCAGCAGAGTTAGAAATTCCTCTCTTGGAAAAAGCCTTGCTTCTGGCCATCACTTCAGCTAGAAGAGTGTCTGAGCTACAAGCACTCATGTCTGTGGGAACCCTTCATTATTTTCCATGCTGACAGGGTTTCCCTCAGGACCAACCCTTCCTTTATGCCTAAAGTGGTGTCCAGTGTGGCTCTCAACCAATCTATCCATTTGCCAAGCTTCTTCCCTAATCCTCAAAATAAAGGGGAAAGGATCCTACACTCCTTGGACTTGCACAGGCAGCTCAGATTCTACCTTGATAGGACTAAGCCCTTCAGGAAATCTGACCAGTTACTAGTCAGCTTTGCATCAGGGGCAGAGGGCAAGGCCATTTCTAAGCAATTTCCAAATGGATAGCACACTGCATCCATTTCTGCTACAAGCACCATGGGAAACCAACCCCGCAGGGGGTCAGAACACATTCCACTAGGGCAACTTCTACCTCTGCAGCATTCCTCAGGGGAGTCCCTACCAGGGACATCCTGTAAGCTGCTACCTGGAGTTCTGTACACACTTTTACACACCTTCACCAAGCATTACCACCTGCCTATCTTTTCCAAATCCAGGGCGGGTTTTGCTACAGCAGTCCTGCAATGCATACTAGCCAGCCCCAACTTTTCTTGACTGCCTCCACCCTTCAGCTTTGAGAATCTACTCGTGTGATGACTGCAACAGTGAAACATGAAGAACATAGTACAGTTGTGTACACTTACCATAAATGTAGATGTTTGAGTATATTCACTGTTGCAATCCTGGTCTCCCTCCCTTCAGCCCCCTTGTTTCTCTCTCTTCTCTATGCCTATTACTCACCCCTTTCTGGGATATCGGTATTGGTATTTACTTTTTATTGGTGGTGTTTTCCCCACCATAACTTAGCACCCTATTTAGGGGGCTCGTAACATTTGAGGCAAGAAAAACTGATGTAATGGCATGAGCTGCATGTCTTTATACCCCTGACGACCTGATGTCAGTCCTGGAGTGACAGCAACCAACGCAGAAATACTAAGTCTCTGGTATTCGGGCCGACTGAGGGCTATCTGCAGGCAGATAACCCAAGTGTGATGACTGCAACAGTGAATACACTCGAACATCTACATTTATGGTAAGTTTACACAACTGTACTTTCTAAGACTGGTCATTTTCTCCTAAAGATCTGAAATCTTCTCAGAAAGGTAAGAGAATTCTGAGAAGGAAGTTTAGAGAAAAGTCTCAACAGAGTTCCAGCGGTTTTAAACCATCCTCTTCAGACAAATCACCTGCCTTATCACAGCTTTCTCCCAAATTCATTCTATTGTAACCTGTTTCAGGTTCCTTTATCTCAAAAGCTTTCCCTCACTCTGTCAGTTTGGGAGATAACTTCAGACAAATGGATCATGGGAAAGCCTTACAAAGGCGTTCAGGAGGACATAAAATGTCTTGGAAGGCTTTCTCTTGATCTTCAGTGTTTCCTCTGCCATCTCAAAGTCAGAGTCATCATATTTTGTCTCCAAGACCTTTTTTCTCAAGGTGCATTAGAACTGGTTTCTCCACATTTACAGAAAACATTTTTTACTCAAGAATGTTTATTTTCCCATAAAGGAAGACACTTGGTGACTTGTGGTGAATCTTTCCTTCAACATTTTCCTGAAGGTCATGTCTTTCAAGATGTTGGCCATTCGTTGCTTATTTCCAATGATTTTTCTATAGGCTTTCACTGTGACTTTGGATTTAATGGACACCTAATTTTTATATATGTGTTCATCCATACTAAGGAAATTCCTATGTTTTTGTGAGACTTCATATCACTTTCAGTTTTCTGCTTTACAGTTTGCCACCTTTTTGAATACTCTCTGGAAGTAGAAGCAACAATCACCAGTCAGTGCCTATTGTAGGCTTTGAGATATTAAAATATTTTCATATCTAGATGATGATTGCATTCAGGATGATGATCTGATACGTTTGAATTTTATCATGGATCCTCTCTCTCAAGATATGATTTTCATGGATTGCGAAATCAACACTTTGTGAATGACTTTTTTTCTTCTTTCAGAAGACAAGGCTCTTTTCTTGATAAATTACTCTCAATTTTCTTTGCCTATGGCAACTGCAAGACAGATCCTCAGATTTAGGCTATATGGCATCAGTTATTCCTTATGCCAGACTCCATATGAAAAAGATGCATTGAAATTTGAAGTCTTAACTCAGAATTATCCATTAACCTTCCAAATTCTCTTCTGCCCTTCATCAAAAAGGAGCTTTTATGGTGCATCAGCTAGGCTTCCCTCATTCTATGAATGTCTCTTCTGGTTCCTTCCTCTTGCCAAGATCTGTTCATATATGCCTTAGATCCGGCATGGGGTGCTTTTTCCAAGGACATTAGGGCCCAGGGGATGGCCTAACAAGGAAAGATGGGACCATATCAATATAAAGGAGTTGTAGGCAATTGTTAGCTCTTCAGTGTATGCTTTACCTCTGGACTGTGGGCCCTTCTTTGGTCTTCAGAGTGCTTTGATAGCTTGGGAAATTGCAGTTCAACAGACACACATATGTTTTGGAGACTGTCATGCCCTCAAGTGTGGGGAATTGATGCCATGATCTTTCCCTGATTCCAAAAGCCCTTCTGAAGTTCAAGAAGGGCAAACCAAATATCTTGTTGGTGACTCCATTTTGGCTCACACAGCATTGCTTCCCCATTTTTTTTCATCTGGCCAGGGGCAGTCATCACATTCACTTCACAAGATGGACTTACTTTCATAGAATGAATTATTCTCAATTCATCCCACCCTACATACTTGAAATCTGACTGTTTGGGTGATGGTTTTAATTCCTTGTTTGCACCACTTCTTTGAGGGCATGTTTAAGGTTTTTCAGAAGGCTGGAAAATGAAATACTAGAAAATCTTATGTTCCTTAATTGTAAAGATTTTCTCTTTGGTGCTGTAGATAGAATCCGGACCCTATCATTTATCATATGGGTATTCAAAATCTGATTTGTTTTTGAAAGTTAGTCAATGCTGAGCTGGTATTCTTATCTGTTAAAGTACATGTGTCATCCCTTTATGTTTTTCTCCCTTTTGATCCACCACTGTCATCTTAATTAATGGTAAACAGTTCTGCTTATTAGACCACTAAGAAGAGCTATCCCTACTACTTGGGATTTGCACTGTGTTCTGGAAAGTGCTGATCTTATCCCCTTTTTGAGCCCGCTGCCTCTGCTTCACTTATGTTTTGTGTGTAGAAAACTGTGCTATTGATGGCTTTGACTTTTGCTGATCACGTTCCAGAGCTGCAAGCCTTGACGTCTATTGCACCTCTTCTCATCTTTCAAAAGGATAGGATTATTGTCTGTGCTAATCTTCATTTTATGCCAAAAATAGTTAATGAGCTCTCCTAAAATCAGATTTTTTTTTCTTCCTCTTACATCATTTTGCCTGTCTTACTGACAAAACATTGGATGGTACTATTTTCAAGCAAACTGTTTCTAATTGAATATTGAGTGCTACCTCTTTTTGTTACTCATTCCATGATAACTGGCTCCTGTTAAGCTGCATCCTACTAGAGTTGCATCTTCAGGGGCTTCCTTCAAAAGTTTAGATTCCAAATCTGTTCTTGAAGAAGCTACTTGGTCTCCTGTTCACACTTTTCAAAACATTACAAGTTTCATTTTTTTCCTAAAAATAGAGCAGGTTTGATGACTCAGGCTTGGTTAGGTGATTTAGACCATAACCCTATTCAGGTTTCCTCCTCTCAGTTTTGGGAATCTCCCATTGGTTAATAGTACTGCAACAGTGATCAAGGAAGGACTTAGTACAGTTATGTAAGAACTTATCACAACAGTAGATACCAGACTGATCACTGTTGCAGTATTGCATCTTTCCCTTCCTCCTTACCCTTTTTCAGTTTGGCTGAGGTGGGTTCTTCTTGTGTTTTCCACCTCTTTTTAAATTTGCCTGTACTTCTACTTCAGATGCTTGGCTGGGGCAAGAAAATCCTGAGGTGTTTTGCATCTGTATGCCTTTCATGTACCTCTGCCTCCACTGGGCTGAGGTCAGATGTACAGCATAAGAGGAGGACACTCAGGCTTTGGTATGGTGTTTGGACATATGGCTATCCTTGCCAGAATATACCATCTGTTAATACTGCATCAGTGATCAGTCTGACATCTACTGTTATGGTAAGATGTTCTTCGTGTTTTACTGTTTCAGTACTAACTGTTGGGATTTCCTGCCGTGAAAGCCCTTGGCCTGCCTGACTACTAGAGGAAACTGTTTTCACTTCCCAGGCAGGAGGACACCCTTACTGACATCAGTGCGGCCAGGTATAAAGGGAGCCAGCTTGTGTCATCACTTCAAGTCCTTTCTTGCCACCAGAGCCTGAAGCAGTATACAAGTGTGTCGTTCGGTCTGCACCAGAAAGAATTTGTCGCTAGAAAGATAAATAGCCTGTTGGGGAACTCTCTTCTATTTCTCATAACTCATATCAGATAAAGTAAATAATTGTTTCCGCTGTGGTAAACAAATCCCATCCAGAGACTTCCATACTCTGTGTGTTGGTATCAATAATTCACAGATGCACAATAAATGAAATCCGAAGCAGAAGTACAAATTTACTTCTTTAATAGACCTTAACTTGTACAAACTTGTTCGTATTAAGCGCTATCATCCACTCTAAAGTGGAATTCGTCAGAATACCTAACAGTGTGCTCTAACAGTTTATTTAAAAACTTTTTGGCGCCAAAATCTGCCCACCATAACTTTTTAAAGCAACATAGCTGCAATACTTTTCAAATAATGTTAAAATAAATTTCATTAATATCAATCCAGTAATCATTTGTATCTTGTATAAAAATACTGTTACTCAACTGTAGCTAGTTTATTATTTCATATATATATATATATATATATATATATATATATATATATATATATATATATATATATATATACTATAGAACTAAAATCCATTCATAGTAAAAAAACTGTTCTTATAAAAATTATTCTTATAAAAACTGCATAGATGTGCATATAAAAATAAATGCATATATTTATATGATACAACACATATAAATGTAACTATAGGCTGATGGTTGTAAGAAAACCAGTTTTGCATTGATCAGTATGTGTATATATATATATATATATATATATGTCAACCAATGTATCTAAGTCACCCAATGGATATTTTTGTATTTGTATACAAAATGTAACATTCTCAACATAGGGTCAACTCTGTGACAAGACTATAGTAATAAAATATCTTTTACACATATCTGTCACTATACTATCGCAGTTTCAAAATAGGTTTTACTGTGATATACTCGTTTAACCCTGGGTTAGTATATATATATATATATGAAATAATAAACTAGCTATAGTTGAGTAACAGTATTTTTATACAAGATACAAATGATTATTGGATTGATATTAATGAAATTTATTTTAACATTATTTGAAGTGTATTGCAACTATGTTACTTTAGAAAGTTATGGTGGGCGGATTTTGGCGCCAAAAAGTTTTTAAATAAACTGTTAGAGCAAACTGTTAGGTATTCTGACAAAGTCCAGTTTAGTGTGGATGAAAGCACTTAACTTGTACAAACTTGTTCGTATTAAGGTCTATTAAAGAAGTAAGTTTGTACTTCTGCTTTGGATTTCATTTATTGTGCATCCATGAATTATTGATAGCAGCTTTTTCCCTTTTTTTTTTCCTTTGTGTTCATTCTGGTGTTGGCAGCTGGTTTCGTGGTTTCAGTTTATACTCTGTGTGTTGCTTGCTTAGGTCTAGACCACGATGTCCTTAATTGCCGTTTCTGTGCTAGGTTTTAATCTAGGGTGATTAGGCGTAAGGTTGAATTCTTAGCTCATTTTCTAAGACAGTTGAACTGCATCCGATGGTATCTGCCAGTCATCCTGATCTTGAGCTACACAAGTGCAAAAAAGCAAAGAAAGCCAAAGTCGTCGGACGACAATCACTCCCCTCCTGACTCTCCTGCTAGACTGATTGTTGAAGAAGGTGAGGCACCTTTGCAGCCCCCTTCAACATTTGAAACAGCAACCCAGGCCTCTGTCGAGACCCATTTGGAGTCTGACATGCCGACATGCCTTCACTTCCTTCAACTTTCACTGCTCACATTTTCAGCTCATTCAGTTGGCTCTGAGGTTGCTCAGCAGGCCTTGGCTTCCAACAAGTGCTCATTAACTGGCAATATAGCAAGGCCTAGGCCTACTCTGCTGCATTTCCACAGTGAGTCAGGCACCAGGATGTTGGATGCACCTAGGCCTAAGGCCAAACCCACCTCAAAGAAAGGCAGTGTGGTAAGGCTTCCACCTAGCTCTATGGGCTCCCAGTTACCAGGATCCAACAGGATTTGATTAAGCTGGTTGAGGACTTAACATTGTAAGGGCAAGACTGACCACAGATGAAGCCACCCCAGGAAAATGGAAAAGGGATGACCATATTGATATTTACTCACATGCCTTACTATCTGAGGAGGATTCAGACTTGGAAGACTGTGGCTCAAAGGAAGGGCCCTCTTACACATCCTTTGAGGAATCAGATTCTGAAGAGAACCTCCACTCGCCTTCACTTCCAGAGGATCAAATTTTTGGGGAACCCTTCATGCTGTGAAGCAGCATTTTCAGTGGAAGCACAAGATTACCCCCAGGCCAAGAAGAGAGTTAGGGAGTTCTTGGACCTCCCTGCACACATGCCTTTAGCTATCCCTCCTATTTTGCATGTGGTAGAGGATATTTTCCAGGATGCCTCTGTGAACCCTGACTCACTTCTCCCTGCCCATGATAAACCAGATTTTATAGGGTGTAACACACCCATAAATATCTGTTTAAAAATCCTTTGGCTTGATCTTGTTACTCCAGGGCCTAAAGGAGCCAGGGCCAGTGCCTTCAAGAATCCCTCGCCCCACAGCAAGGAGAGTAGGGCCCTAGGCAGGTTTGGAAAAAAAGGTTATACACCTCTGCTACACTATTATGAGGGCCTTCAACTGTCAGTTCCATATGATCAAATATCAACAAACCATCCTGGGTCAATTCAAGCAAAAGATTTCGACCATGGGGGGTAAAAATTTGGGTAAGGAATTTTTGGACTTGTATCACTCCACTTCCCAGGTGGCTAAGCACTCTTTGCAATGTGGCTATGATGCCATGGAGGCATCCTGAAGGGTAGCTGTCACTGGTTCAGTGATTAGGAAACATGGATTGCTTAGGAAGCATTCTCTCCCTGATTGTGTAAAGGCTAACCTTTTGGACTCTCCTTGACAAAACCAACTTTTTGGACCAACAGTTAAAGCAGTGTTCAAAGATGGAAGACGAGGCAAAGCACATGCAAACAGTTAAGGACTTCCTTCAGGTACAACCACCTAGGTTCAGCAGGAACATTCCAGCTACGCATTGGTCCTTTCCTTCCCAGCCTAGAAGTAAACAGAGAAGACCTCAAAAGGACAGAGCTTTCAGGCAAAAGCATCACCAAAAGAGATCAAGCCAATGGACCTCTGAAACACCCAGGCAAGGGAGTTCTAGGTCACAACCTCCAGCCAGAGAGCAATTATGACACTCTCCCTCTGCTCCACCCTCCCACCACCACCCCAAAACTAGGAGGAATACTGTCTCTCTTCCTCCAAAACTGGATCTACATTACTTCAGATCAGTGGGGTCTAAACATTATTGCAAATGGTTGCAAACTCACTTTGAGCCCTTAGTATACTCTGGTTTCCCAGATGTATCTGTGAATCAAAAAACTCAGGCTGTCAAACAGATACACATTCTGTACTCTCAGAGAGAGGTTGAGCCAGGTCCAGAGGAACAAAAAGGGAAAGGCTTTTATGCAAGGTTATTTCTAGTCCCAAGAAAAGGAGGATCTTGGTGCCCTATTCTGGACCTGTCCAGCTTAAACCAATTCCTCAGAATACCAAAGTTCAAAATGCTGACACTTCAAAATTTACTGCTCATGATAGCTCCTCCGGGCCTTCATGGTCTCAATAGACCCAGAGGATGCACACTTACACATGCCATTCAAAAATCACTCAGAAGCTTTCTTAATTTCAGAGCAAGCTCCTGTCACTGTCAGTTTTCAGCTCTGCCATTTGGGCTGTCTACTGCTGCAAGGGTTTTCACAAAGTGCTTGACACTGGTCATCGAATATTGCAGAACCAAAGGGTTTCAGATTTACCCTTACCTGGACAATTGCCTCATACAAGCTACAGGCATTCCAAAGATCAACAAAGATCTGAAATTCACACAGGATCCCGACTTCTCTGGTGTTCAGTCTAAACCTCAAACAATCCAGCCTGGTCCCATCTAAACAGATGGTCTTTCTGGGAACTCTCTTGGATTCTTCCCTCCAGAGGGGCTTCCTCCTCCCAGACAAGGTCATCTATTTAACCAGTTACTTCTTACAAATACAGGAAAATCAGAGCATCACAACCAGAAATTTCCTCAAAGCACTGGGGATCATGGCATCCTGTATTCTCATGGTACCCCTAGCCAGGCTGCACATGGAAGCCACAGTGCTACGTTTGGAGCATGGGGTGCCAGGGCTCTGTCACTAGATGCCCAAGTACCCTTGGTACCTTGCTACAAGCAGGAGTTTCATGGTGGGCACTGGCTTGCATCCAAAATTAGGACCTACCTCTCAGATTTTTGCCCCAAGGCTAAGTCCTCACCACAGATGCTTTGGAGTCAGCATAGGGGGCCCACACACAACACCTCCAAGTTCAAGGATTACAGCCCATTCAAGACGGAAGAAGCACATAAATTGGAAAGAACTCATGACAGTACAAAATGGTTTAATGACTTTCAAGGACGAACAGGACCCAGGGGTCCTAGTAGTCCAAACAGAAAATACCACAGTCATGTAGTACATAACCAGGCAGGAAGGCATGCACTCCTACCCCCTTTGCCATCTAGTCATGCAAATATGGGAGACAGCACAGTCTCTAGGCCTGCACCTCATGGCACAATACCTGATGGTCGAAAAGAATACCCTGGCAGACCAACTCAGCAGGAATGTGACAGACCCCCGTGATTGGGATCTACATCTGGAAGTTTTCTATACAATAGCAAAGCAATAGGGGGTCCTCCAGTTGGACATGTTTGCTAGCAAGGACAAAGCTCACCTGGAGAAGTACTGCACTAGGACAAGGCAGACATCTGCATGGAGAACAGATGCCTTCTCCTTCCCTTGGACACACTCCGTCAGTTATGCATTCCCACCTTTACCCCTGTTGCCTCTAGTGCTTCTGAAGATCAAGGAGGAGGGCCTAAAGGCCATCCCAATAGTTCTGGACTGGCCCAGACAGCATTGGTTCCCCCTCCTACTCAAGCTCACCAATCAAAAGCCTTTGATATTACCACAGAGGCCTCACCCAGAGCAAGGGGACAATTGTGCATTCCAACCTTCAGATGCTCAGATTTACTCCACAGCACCCTAGTGTACCTTCAGCTTGAGTCAGCAGGTACAGACCATGTTAAGAGTGTAGAAAGCCTTACATCAGAAAATCTTACTCAGCTGAGTGGAAAAGATTCCCGATTTGGTGCCAGAAGCACCAGCTTCAACCAAATTCTGTTAGCATTCCCAATATTCTGGAGTACCTGGCCAACCTAGTGGAGAAAGGTCTCTCTTATTCCTCCATTAGGATACATGCCTTAGCCATCTCTGCCCACATCGCTAGTCATCCTCAAATTTATTCTCACCCTTTGCTGAAGCAATTTCTTAGGGAAGTTATTCACATTAGGCCCCCAGGAAGAAACCCATCCCTCCTTGAGACCTCAACTTTGTCCTAGAAAAGTTAAGTTTGCTTCCCCTCGAGCCTGTAGCCTCTACCACCTTAAAGATTCTGACCTGGAAAATAGCCCTACTGGCTATCACTTCAGCCAGGAGAGTCTCAGAGTTGCAGGCCCTAATGGCAGTGGAGTCTCATCAGCTTCCATAAAGACAGGGTCTCCCTCTGAACTAATCCTTCCTCCATGTCTGCAGTGGTGACTAATGTGTCTGTGAATCAGGCCTTTGTCTGCCTACCTTCTTTCCCAACCCTCAAAACAGGGGGGAAGGATTACTGCACTCAAATGTACATAGGATGCTACACTTCTACCTGGCAGGACTAAATCATTGAGGAAAACAGACCTAGCTATTCAGTACTTTTGCCACTGCATCTTTTTCTGTTACAGCCATCATGGCAAAAAAGCCCCCTGATTTGATTAGGTCACACAGTACTAGGGCCACAGCTACTTCTACAGCCTTCCTCAAAGGCGTTTCCACTAAGGATATCCTGGAGGCAGCCACTTGGTCTTCTGTGCATACCTTCACTAAGCACTACCACATGGCAACCTTTTCCAAGTCCAGAGCAGGTTTTGTATCTGCAGTCCTGCAGGGAATCCTCTCCTCTCCTTAATCTCCTTCCACCCTGTCTAAAGCTTTGAGAATCTTCCCAGCAGTGAAACATGAAGAACATGGAACAGTTGTGTACACTTACCATAAATGTAGATGTTCAAGTGTATTCACTGTTGCAGTCTTCTTTCCCTCCCACCTGCCCCCCTCAGCTTACCAGGTAGGCTAATAGAATCAACCAAGGACCTTAGACCTTCCAACCCTGGGTTGGATCCACTTTACCTTGGCTCACCTTAGTTACAATTGGGACCTCCATGGATCCACACTTTCTTGGTCCTTCTAGGGTACACTTGGGGGCACCTTCTATGCAGGTCAAGAAAATACTGAAGTGACAATGTAGGCTGGTTCCCTTTTACTTGAGTATACTGACATCGGTAAGGGCGTCCGCCAGCCTGGAAGACAGTAACCGTTTTCTCTCATAGTCAGGCCGGCCAAGGGCTTTCACAGCAGGAAATCCCAACAGTCAGGACTGCAATAGTAAATACACTCGAACATCTACATTTATGGCAAGTGTACACAACTGTACTTTCTTTAGAATCTTCTTCCCCCTAAGTTAATCTTTAAGAAAGTAGGCAATACATGATGGGACTTGGTTAAATACCCCTCAGTATTATTTCTCAAGTCCACCACCCCTGTCTACTTTACTGTTTAGATCCTTGCATATTTTACTTCAGGCCCTGTGACATCTGACTCTTTGAGGCAATCTCCTGAAGTGCCAGCCACAAATTGTATGCTATTGGCTGTGGCAATTCACAGGTGTGATGTCTACTACCCCAAAATTAGACTCCTTTTCATGTTGATTCAGGTTTCTAGAGGAGGTCTGTCTCCACCAGTGCTACTTTTCTTATCTCTAGTTCTGATGCCATATTTTCTTAGGGTCTGGCTCTGCCACCCTTTGTTTTGGCACCTCCAGTAGTAGTTCTCTCCAACACCTGCTTTACTGGCTTCTATTTGCTGACTTCCAGTGTTACATGCAGTAATATACTTACTGGTGCCACATTACTTAATACTAGCAATCTCAAAGTTGGTGTACTGATTCAAGATTCCCTCATTTTCTTATTGTTAGCACCACCTTTACATGTGCTCCAGTCTCCTCAACAGGTCATACTTAGCACCATTAGGCTTTAAGGGATACAACTACATCTCCTACATTGTAGGATATAGGTTAGCCAATTGCTTTGCCAAACATTTCCCCATTAGGCTCCTTATTTTCTCCCAAGTTAATACTCGACACCACCTTCTACTAAGAAGCCAAGAAAGTATTTTATATAAGAATAGTCCCCTAAAATCTAAGTTCGATTCCCCCAGCATGGGACCTGGATATTGAGCAAGAGGTCAACTCTCCCCTTTCTTCTCGGGATGAACCCAGATTTTTTTTATTTGTTAACCAGGAGTAGAACATTGATCCAGTTAGACCTTTTTACAGATTCAGCCCAGGGGCCCAATAAATGCACAGTATAAAAATCCAGTACAGTTAAAGTACATGTCAAATCAAAAGGTACATTGAAATGTTAGCTAAATAAACATTACAAAATGTCTGCTCTTTTACCTCACAGACCTTCACAGTAGTCCTCTTGGCAGAGGCTGATAAATAAGACATCACTGTGTCTGTGGCAGCCCAACATCTTCCCAATATCCAGTGCTGTCCTGTCCATGCTCCCTTTAAAAAAATCTAGGCCTGTGGCAGATTCAAAAACTGTTTACATCTACTACTCTGTCCCTGTATGCACTTAGTTACATAACACACATTGTTTTCACTGGATGTGCCAAATGAACTGCAGTATTTGGCTGAAGAGTTGTGCTCTCCACTGGAAGAGAAGATGAAAATGTAGATTATCTGCTTTGTCCCATTTTAGTAACATTATTCTCTACCTGATTCACTATGCTGTAGAAGGGGCTACTAGAGCACCATTATCCAACATTGCTGTATATTAACACTCCTAACTATTCCTCACTCAGTTTGCTGTGCCAAGTATAGTTAAAACGTGAAAGAATAAGGATAAACCCTTTTTTCTGTAGGCATTAAGCTTCACTTTCTCTAGTATACTTTTTCCTAGGCATCAGAAGAGACAGAGTTGGATGTGGATATGGCACATGTTGAAGGAGGTGAGCCACTTTTGCTGCCCTCGAAGTACCTCTTGACAATGCCATGTGTATCATGCTGTGAGCATCCACTCAGACAGTAAGGATTCCTGGGATAGGACATAGTCATTAATCCCCATAAGAATTTCCTAGGATTTGACAGGCTTGAAACTGGGGGGCTGCTGGGGACTGAAAGGGTGTTGCCTGGTTGTCTAGCATTCATCTTTTTTTTCCTGGGAAGATCGACAAAGACACTGGCAGACACCATAGCGGCCATAAGCCACCAATACTATTTGTGCTGCTGTAAGTTTCTTCAAAGGCTCTGCTTTACACCTAGTCATACTAGAGTTGATGTATGTACACTAGAAACAATTGGGCATGTCCAGATCCAGCCAAAACAAGTAGAAACAGTGCAAGTACCATTGTGGAATCTGCTTTCCTTACTCTAAACAGACAAATGATTTTACTGACATAATACACCTGATTTCACTTCCTCTGGCTCTGCACAGGTCATTGCTAACCCAAAAGGAGAGGAAACTACTAAATCTCAAACTCTCCTACCTCATTACTTTGGAGGATTGATTCTTAATGGGAGGCAATCAGGATAAGTGACACTGCATTAGAATGTCACATTGTGTGAGGGCAGTGAATGGCAAAGAAATCCAGTGGGAGAGCTAACACTGTCAACAAAAAGTAGTATTGTCATATTTGTTTCACTTAAAATCATCTCCTTGTTAGTTTTTTAAGATTAAAGCTGCTGAGAAGTTTTCAAATGTAAGTATGGTATAACATCTGTTCAACTCCTGGTGATTTTACTGCACCAGTGCAAAACAACTTATTCAGTAAACCTGGCAGTTCTAGCTGACATCTTTTTTTTTTCTATGCCTCTTTCCATTTCAAGAATCGAGTCAAAGTGCTCTTTTAATGAAACGTGGATTTGTATGTTTTCTGAGCTGTAACATGACAAAACAGTGTAGAAGCAAAGCAGCAGCAACTTTAAAAAAGTTAAGACAAAGCAAGAAACAAGGAACTGCAAGGGATGAAGAAGTTTCAATATTCAAATTCTAAGGGGTAATCAGCAAATGCAAATAAATCCTGTTAGTTGAATTTGTCTCAGTTGAAGCAGCAACATACAGATTTCCTTAAGATTGAAGAGACTATGAACATTGAGGAGAACAAGGATAAACAGGTACTTGGCTTATTCTACAGTTAAGATTGGTGATTAAGCAGTGTTTGCCTGCCTTCCAGTAATTCTATAAATAGGATCTCATCCTTCTGCAAAGGCTTTTCTTAAACAATGTTTCATATAAAGCACCTATGATGAAAAATCTCTCTCAGGAATTTGAGCTTTAAATTGGAGATCATTTTAGCTCCCTTTAAATTAGCAGATTTAGCAGCTGCATGAGTAGTAGGACTGAAACCTGCAGTGAGATTAGCATCTGAAACTTTCACAAACTACCCTTGACTTGTAATGCTGACATTTGTGGCTTCCAAACAGATATTTTCTGCTACTCATAAAACTTGCATCAGGAGAAATGGTCTAGGCTGCATTCTGGTTTTCTAACTAAAAATGTTAGTAGTTTGCATGCGTTTGTGATGATCTTTGCACTTAACAGTTTACTATCATTTTCTGCATATATCCTGTCATACAAACCTTTGTAAAATTATTGATAGTGTGTACATTTTTCTCATCTTTGCATTTTTCACCGTCTTAGCAATATTTTACAGATGTTCATCATTCATACTTCCTAAATGGCATATGGGTTCTGTGCCTGCTGAAACCCACACTGGCAGCTTTCCAGAGCTCAGAATCCCCTCTTCTTGCACTCTGGCTAAACCCTTCCCATTAGGGGAAGCCTAACCTCTGACATGTAAGGAAATCTCCCTCTTCAGCTCTTATTGTGATTTTGGAGCCAGTCTCCAGTTCTGGAACCGGTCTCTCCAGTGCTGCATTCTCCTTTGCTGCAATCAGTGAGTTCCCCGACTCCATCCTCTTGACCCTCCAGGAGCCTTTCAGATGATGATGTGGAGCGGGTGGTGAAGAGGCTTTTATGAATGCTGGTGCTGGCCAAGATTCTGTCGACTCCGACCCAGAGGGATTCGGGGCCGACCAAAATCACTTCCCCTTTGTCGATTCTTCCTCCGACCCATTCTGTGGCTTCGGAGATGGAATGCTTGGATCCGATTGTAGTGGAACTGTCGGTAGCAAGACCTGCCCCAGGATCTTCAGGCTTGACCACCGCTCTGACCTCCTCGGTTTCTAGGAGCTGGGAGGAAAGTTGGGCTGGACAGTTCTCTGACCCGAATCTACCTTTCAGGGCTTTGACACAGGTGAGCTCGGCACCTACATCAGCCTTAGAGCCCACCACCTTAGTTCAGAGGAGGTTTCTACTTCCTCAGAGCCAGGAACCTCCTTGGAGCAGGGTCAGGGGGCTTTTGAGGTGATGAGGAGAGTGCTGTTACCTCCGACTGCTGTGCTCTCAGGTCCAAGTACTCCTCCCCCCAAAGCGCCAGTGTCCACCTCAGTGCCATCGCTCCCTCCCAGGCATGAAGACCTGATGTCCCATGACGCCCCATGGGGTGATGTAGTCTCTTCCGAAACCTCTTCAGAATGCCCCTCTGAGGAGGTCCCTTGGAAGAGGTTATGCAAGAGGAAGCATCTAGACTCCCCTGAGAAGTCCATCACTTCATACATGGATCTTGATGATTCAAAAGGGTCCCCATGGTCACCCTTTCAGAGGTCTGTCTTGCAGACATCCTAGAAATCCTTAAACAGAGAAGTGGCTGGACGTCCATCAACCCTTTTGAGGATGAGTCTATATATCTGCAGGCGTATCGCCCTTCCACCTCTTGGGTGTCTCTGCCTTTCAACCAACTCAT
Source organism: Protopterus annectens (assembly GCF_019279795.1). Taxonomy (NCBI): domain Eukaryota; kingdom Metazoa; phylum Chordata; order Ceratodontiformes; family Protopteridae; genus Protopterus; species Protopterus annectens. The sequence goes on along the minus strand of NC_056743.1, from coordinate 626,168,201 downwards.
GAACGTAGTCGGAAGGTGTGGGGCTCTCTGGACTCAGTAGATCCTGTTTGTAGGAGGCCAAATAAATTCATCACTGCACCTTCAGATAGGGAGTTTCTCAGTAAAAGTGTTCCGGTAGATGCTGTGGTGGTGGCGGCAGCCACCAAGAAGGAGTGGAAATAAAAATGGGTACAAACGATCATATCCAGAGGTTAGTACATACCCTTTTCCTCTCCCCCATTATAAAAAAAACATGGTCCCAGATGTACCACCCAGTCAAAGGGAACACCCAACTTTAGAGGTACAAAAGTTGCTAGAAAAGAGAGTCATCCAAAATGTCCCTGCAGACCAAATTGGATCCAGGACTTACTCATGGTTCTTTTTAGTTCCAAAAAAGACAAGGGACTGGAGGCCTATTCTGGATCTCAGCAGACTAAACAAGTCCATCAAGAAGTCAAAGTTCCAGATGGTAACACTGCAGTCGATACTCCCTTTTCTAGGGAAAGATGATTGGATGTGCTCTACAGATCTTCAGGATGCGTACTACACATAAAAATGGACAGGCAATCCAGGAGACATTTATGCTTTTGGCTGGGAGCCAATCACTACCAGTTTCGGGCTTGCCCTTTGGTCTCACTACAGCCCCCAGGGTGTTCAACAAATGCATGGCAGTAGTTACGGCTCACTTGAGGCATCTAGGATTCCGGATGTTTCCATATTTAGACGACTGGCTCCTAACTGCCACCACCAAGCATCTACTAGCAAGAGCAAGGGACACTACCATTCACCTTTGCTCTCAGCTGGGCATCACAATAAACTTTGAAAAATCTGTCTTGTTGCCATCACAGCATATCTTATTTATAGGGGCAGACTTAGACACAAGACAAATGTTGGCCAAACTTCCCCCCGAGAAGATTCAAACCTTTCATCATCTAATCAAGAACCTCTTATCCAAGAAGAAAGTACAGGCAAAGGTTGTTTTGAAAGTTCTGGGTACCATGGTGGCAGTCATAACTTTGGTGCCTTTACCTCGTCTGCACATGAGGATTCTTCAGTGGTTACTATTCTCCCAGTGGTCCATGCAGGAACTACCTATGTCTCACAAAGTGATCATAACAAGAAAGATCTGCGTTGGTGACTTTGCTCCACTCAAGTGACATTAGGCCAACCATTTGTTTTTCCACAACCAGTAGCCACAGTGACCACAGATGCTTCCCAGATAGGGTGGGGGCATTATCTGGGGAAGAGTGTGCAAGGTGTTTGGAAGGATCATGAGAACCACTTGCATATCAATGTTGTAGAGATGAGAGCGGTGCTTTTGGCATTGCAGGCATTCCAGGACTCCCTTCCACTAGGAAAAATTGCAATTCAGACAGACAACATGTCAGTAGTGTGGCACATAAACAAGGAGGAACCAAATCCTACTCCCTGTGTTGAGAAGCCCCGAGAGTATGGCAATGGGCAGTTTCTTCTCAACGGTTTCTGATAGCAACACACATCCCGGGGAAGGCCAACGTAATAGCGGACAAACAACAGAGCCATTCTGATGCCCCATGAGTGGTCCCTAAAACAGAAAGTTGCGGAAGAGATTTTTCGCAAGTGGGGTCGGCCTTGCTGCGACCTCTTTGCCACCTCCATGAATGCCAAATGCAGCAGCAGCAGCTACTTTGCCCTGATCCACCCTCGGGGGAGTCACCAAGGGATGCACTTGTACTTGATTGGTCCCCAGGTCTCCTCTACGCCTTTCCCCCTTTTCCCTTGATACCGAAAGTCCTTCAGAAAGCTAGCATGTTAAGCAGTGCAACACTCATCACACCATACTGGCCTCATCAGATTTGGTTCCCCTTTCTATGGCCCCATCTCCAGGAGGAGCCATGGATTCTGGACCCAATTCCAGATCTCCTGACCCATCTGTCAGGGTCGCTTTATCCATCAATTCAAACCCTCAAATTGACAGCTTGGCTGCTCCAGTTCCACACATAGCCAGGCTTCCTGAAATTTCCCCTGCAGTGAAACATATATTGATTTCATCTCATAAGCCGTCAACCAGAAAATTATATTCTAGCAAATGGAAAAGATTTTCCCATTGGGCTTGTAACAACCATATTGATCCCTTTACTGCCCCTGTAATAGCTGTGTTAAACTTTCTGCCTAAGCTTTTTAATGAAAATACAGTGGCAGCTACTATTCAAGTTCAATTAGCTGCTATATCGAACTATCATATTGGGGAAATGGGACAAAAATCATGTCCGACAGACTTTGTAAAGCATTCTTGAAGGGTACTTTCTTAATGAGATGTCCAGTAAAAGAACCTCCAGCACCATGGGACCTAAATTGTGTTCTATCTGTGTTAATTCTTCCTCCCTTTGAACCCACATCATCTTGTGACATAAAGTTTTTGTCGTGGAAGACAGGCCTATTAGTGGCCATTATGTCTGCTAGATGAGTGTCTAAACTTCAAGCATTGTCAATACATCCCCCCTACATGACTTTTCACAAAGATAGAGTTTCCTTACAAACCAACCCCTCATTCCTACCAAAAGTGTGTTCAGAAGCTAATTTAAATCAATCCATTGACTTACCCATCTTTTTCACAAACTATGGCAACAAGGCAGAGTATAAATTGCACCAGTTAGACGTACATAGACAGATGTTCTTCATGTTTCACTGTTGCAGTCATTACACTTGGGTTATCTGCCTGCAGGTAGCCCTCTGTCATCCCGAATACCAGAGTCTTGGGATTTCTGCGTCGTATGCTGTCTCCTCTTCCATGACGTCAGGTTGTCAGGGGTATAAAACACGCAGCCGATGCCATTACATCAGTCTTTCTTGCTGTGAAGGGGCTCGAAGCAGAAGCAGTTCGCAAGTGCCAGTCGGCCGCTACCTGAAATTTTTGTTTTTCGAGTTTCAAACCTGGAGTCTTCTAAAGCTAAGTACCCCGTTGGGGATCCTTTTTTCTTGCTCTAACCAATGTCAGAAAAAGTTAACAATTGTCTTGCCTGTGGAAAGCAAATACCTCACAAACATTTTCATTCTTACTGTATCACCTGTTTAGGCCCAGACCACGACGTCCCTCGCTGTCGGTTTTGTGCCTTGTTTAACACCCGAACTATTCGTCATCAGGCAATCTTTGTCGCTAAATTCTTTCACTCTCATTTTCCATATTCCAAAATGGCTTTGATAAGCCATCCGACTACTGAGCTTCCGAAAAAACAAAGACAGAGACAAACCGCATAGGTTCAAAACTGCCGACGACGCTTCTGTTAAGCTAGTTAGTCCTCTGGTACTCAGTGAGGCACCTTTGCAGCCCCTGATGCCCACTTCTACAGATTCACAGGCCTCTGCTGAGACCCATTCGGAGTCCAGTATGCTGCGAGATGCTTCTTCGACTATGGAACCTGCGGATGTCTCTACCTTGGGTGGATCTGGAGCCGCTGTGCAGGCACCGGCTTCTGAGGGTGTATTCTAACCTACTGATGTTCATATTAAACCGACAACTTCATTTTTATCTAAAACTACAGAGTTTCGCAGAACCAGAGTTCGCCTAGAAAACTGACGACCAAAGCGCATGCTCAAGTTCCCATGCCACAAAAACAAATGCTTAGAATAGCTGAAGACCTTATTACTTTAATTAGGGGAAGCCAGCCTTCCCTGCTAAAAAGCAAAGAATTGAGTTTCCTTCTGATTCTACAGACCAGAAGTCCGATGACTCTGACCCTTCTGATTAGCAGGACATACCCTTATCCACGTATGATTCAGATGCAGAGGACTCCATTCTCACTGCCTCCCCTCCAGATGATTTTTCTTTTGGTGAAACTTTGCATACTTTAAGAAAGCATTTCCACTGGGAATGCCAGGACTATCTTCATTCCAAAAAGAGACTCAGAGAATTTTTAGAGTTGCCTCAGCAAAGGCCTCTAACTATACCCCCTGTCCTGGATATTGTAGATGATGTCTTCATGGAATCCAGTCTTACTCCAGACACTTTACTACCAGCCCCTAGAAAACCTGACAGGTACTACAGAGTACCTGATTCTCACAAATTTTTTCTTTAAGAATCATATTGCGGATCCAGAGACCATTTCTCAGGGACCTAAAGGCATTAAGGCTGCTACAGCCAAAAACCCTACCCCTTCAAACAGGGATTCCAGAGCTTTAGACAGATGGGGTAAGAAGGTATATACCTCTGCATCTCTGGCCACTAGAGCATTGAATTGCCAGTTTCACATGAAGTACCAGCAGCATATTATGGAACTAATTAAACAAAAAATGGTATTAATTCCAGATTGTGCAGAAAATAAAGATTTACAAGAGTTAATGCATTCTGCAAACAAAGTTAGTAAACATACTTTGGAGTGTGGTTTTGATGCCCTAGAAGCATCTTGCAGGGCTGCAGTCACTGGGTCTGTACTGAGAAGGTATGCTTGGCTGAAGGAACAAATCTTGCCAGATCATGTCAAAGCAAAATTACTAGGCGCTCCTTTAGATCAGGACCGTTTGTTTGGAACCAAAGCAGAAGTTGTTCTTAAAAAGATGGAGGAAAAAGCTAAATCTATGAAAACTGTCAAAGAATTCTTACAGGTGCAGCCACCTAGATTCAGTAGGTATTGGCCTACTAAAAACTGGTCCTTTCCAGCCCCTTCCAGGCCTTCTCAGTCCAAACTCTGGGGAAACAGACCACCAAGACTACAGTCTCAGGGTATGCAGAGATCTAAACAATGGAGTGCTCCCACCTCAAAAACAGGGAGTGGTAAGGCACCCCTTTATGGAAAAAGTTCACAATGACTTTTCATTTATCCTTCCCAGCCATGCCCAATTACTTATGCCCGTAGGAGGGAAACTTGCCCTTCATACAAAAAAAACTGGATGTCCATTACTCAGGACTGATGGATTCTAAACATTGTATCTCAGGGATACAGATTGTACTTTTACTCACTGCCAACTCCAAGCGGGTTCCTGGTGCCCAGAAAGGGGGGCTCTTGGCACCCTTTCCTTAATATATCAATTCTCAACACCTTTCTGGTGGTCCCAAAATTCAAAATGCTTACCCTGCAACAGCTTCTCCCTATGCTAGCCAAGGATGCCTGGTTAGTCACCCTAGACTTAGAAGAAGCTTATCTGCAAATCCCCATAAGGGAGTCTTGCAGGAAATATCTACATTTCAGGGCAGGCTCTACGCACTATCAGTTCTCTGCACTTCCCATTGACTTATCTACTGTGCCCAGAGTATTCACAAAGTGCCTGGCTTCAGCCATTGCATACTGCAGGCAGAGAAATATTCAAATTTTCCCATACCTGGATGATTGCCTGATTCAGGCGGGCAGTCAGTAATTGCTACTTCAGCACCTGACATTTGTAAAAAGACTCCTAGCTTCTTTGCGATACACCATCGATGAAAAGAAATCACAACTGGTGCCCAGTCAAAAAAATGTAGTCCTGGGAGCAAGCTTGGACACAACTTCCCAGATGGCATTCCTCACTCCAGAAAAGTCTGTTTGACCAACTACTTCGAACAAATGGCCACCAAAACCCAGCTATCTGCAAGGAAAATACTGCAAGCCCTAGGGTTCATGGTGTCATGCATTCTGCTAATTCCATATGCAAGACTGCATATGAGGAAACTTCAATGGTACTTAAAAAGTCTTTGGTGTCAACATTCTCAGGACCTGGAAACAATGATTCCTATCATACCTTGTCTAAGGGCAGAGTTCCTTTGGTGGGCAGAAACATGCAACCACAACAAGGGACTGCCCTTCACTCAACCCCTCGCTGCCCAAACCCTGACAACAGATGCATGGGGGGGCTCACATGGCAGGCAAATGTATTCAAGGCAAGTGGAGCCCAGGACAAATTCTCCTGCATATCAATCAAAAAGAGATACTAGCTGTACAGAATGCTCTGACAGCCTTCAAATACCTAATCCTTCCAGAACAGCTGCTGATAAAGACAGACAATACCACAGTTATGTGGTACATAAACAAACGGGGGGAACCCATTCCTACACAGTCTGCAGGTTAGCCATGGCCCTGTGGAACACAGCCTTGAGCAACCAAGTACACCTACAAGCTGAGTTCCTGCCAGGCAAACAAAATTCACTGGCAGACGACTTAAGCAGACCAGAATTAGTCCAAAATGATACAAAAATCACTGAACCCACAGACATTGCCAACATACAAATGTAAACCCATATGTCACAAGATGGGTTTGCAAACTGGCTTAAGACAGAACCCACAGGGTTAGAGTTGCTGGCGCCTGTGTCAGAGTTGACAGTGGCCTTTCTTTGACACCACGCTGCTAAAAAGTGGTTAGAGACCTTCTACTGCACATGCCTGACCTTGATCATGAACATCCCAAAATCTGTCATATGCTGCCAGATTGAAAAAAACTCCAGCTCTATTCAGTATACCATCATCTGCACAGAGGACACATGTACCACTGACATGAGCATGTAAACCTATGAACCTATCTACTGGATCCACATGAGTGGAAATTGGAGCCCATCTCCTTCAAACTTCTAATCCAGAGGTGGGGGACACCAGAGGTGGACCTCTTTGCCTCCCCCCGAGAACCACCAGTTGAGCAAATTCTGCACCAGGAACCCTCACAGCAGGGCCTGGAAGGTGGATGCCCTATCCTTCACATGGGAAAACCTCTCAATTTATGCCTTTCCCCCTCTGCCCCTCCTCTCAAAAGTACTACTCAAGATCAAACAGGACAGGCCAAGTGCAATTCTCATTGCCCCAAACTGGCTACGCCAGCACTGGTACCCACTCCTACGCAGTCTGACAGTGCCACCCTGGCAACTACATCAGACAACTTCCCTGCTGTCTCAGCAGGAGGGACAGATTTCGCATCCATAGTTGCAAACCCTGAACCTTGCAGCCAGGCTTATACCCTGAATACACCTCCAGCAACCCTCAGCAAACAGGTGCCAGATGTCATTCTTGAGGCCAGAAGGCCTAGTACTAGGAAATCCTATGCTGAAAAGTGGAAAATATATTGTTCTTGGAATCAGTCTCAGATATTCGAGTGTATTCACTGTTGCAGTCCTTGTTTCCCTCCCTCCAGCCCCCTGGTTTCTCTATCCTTTCTACCTATCCTCTTTGTGGCCGTTTTCAATGGCAGTGGTATTTACTTTTTACTGGTGGTGTTCCACACCATATACTACCTTCCTATTTTGGGGTCTCCTGACATTTGGGGCAAGAAAAACTGATGTAATGGCGTCGGCTGCATGTTTTATGTATGTGACAACCTGACGTCATGGAAGAGGCGACATCTTCTGGCACAGAAATCCCAAGACTCTGGTATTCGGGCCGACTGAGGACTACCTGCAGGCAGATAACCAAAGTGTGATGACTGCAACAGTGAATACACTTGAACATATACATTTATGGTAAGTGTACACAACTGTACTTTACATTTCTACTTACATAGAAGACAAGATTTCAGAAAATTGGACCAGTTATTTGTATATTTTTCAGATAAAAAGAAAGGAGCCCCAATATCAAAAGTCACACTTTCTAAATGGCTTGCAGACTGTATAACTTATACATACAGAGCTCAGAACAGAGAACTTCCAGGAAATGTGGAAGGCCATTCCACATAGAGCTATATCTACCTCATATGCCTTTCATACGAGGGTACCTATGGATTCCATTTGTGCAGCAGCAACATGGGTAAAGCCTCATACCTTTATCACTCATTACAAAGTCAATTTGGCCACCAGGAACAGAGACTCTTTTGGGTCTACTGTTCTGAAGAGTTTTCTCCCTTGAGCCACCCAAGAAAGAAGGTGCTAGGGACACTGTCTCAACCAGCAATGAATGAAGGCGAGATAGGACAACATAACATTAAGAAGTTATGTACTCACCATAACGTTCCATGTTTGTTGTCCATCTTGTCTTTTTTCTTGTGTCCCACCCTCCTTCCCCCACTTTCGCTCCTGGAGGATCGAGTGGTTTTATGAAAATTGGATATGATGTCTCTGAATCTCTTAGTCTCTTTTTTGGGATATGGTTACATGCATAGATATAATAACTATGGTATCTGCAAACAAGATCTGGGTAATCTTACCTGAACATTGTGGGATAGGGTATAGCCACGAGCCGGTGGAAGCTCTTGAGCTTTTGTATAAGGCCAAGTCGGAACCGATTCTCTGTTCCAAACCCAACCAGCAATGAATGAAGGTGAGGTGGACAACAAACATGGAACGTTATGGTGAGTACATAACTTCTTATTTTTTATTATTGCTGCACTTAACCCTTATTTGTTGTTAGTGTATTTTTCTGGCTTGTACCCCCCTCCCCGACTTGATGGATCTTGATGCTGCTGCCCCCCTCACCCAAGGGCAAATGTTAAGTAGTCTTCAGACCACTATCACCCTCTGGTGAGTGCACAGATTTCAGTGGTACAGGAGTCAGACACGTCATCCGGGGCTGTTTCAGTACCTGGTTCAGGTATGGAAGAACCAAACCCTTTAGGTTCAGGAGAGGTCTGAGGTATGAGACCCCATACCAGACATAATACTCTGCCCCCATTATTTCTGTAGTGTAGTTCATAGTAAGAAACAGAAAATTCACCACACAACAATCAAGTTATTACCATATATAGGGTTGATATGGTTTCCTTAGCCAAGATTATTTATTTATTTTTTTTTACAGTCTGCTAATCTCAGAGACTACAAGGCTACCTTCTTTAGAGATAAGTCTGATACTGCAGATAATGCTCTTGCATCTGTCCAGTCTGATTCTTTGGAAGGGGCACAGTTTCAAAAACCCAAGCAAGTGTTCACCTTTCAGCAGGTGCTAGCTAGGTTTAGAGGTGTATTTGACTGGAAGCAATCAAGCCGCACCAGAAATTTGTACAGTTTATGAATGTATTGTTACTGGCCTTAGAAGATATGTAGAAAATTGTGTTGGCTAATGAACCAGTTCCTAAAAAAGCTATGAGGAAATGCAAGGTGTATTGTGATCTTGCAGTTCTCTGTTCCTTTGTCAGCTGACTCAGGTGCCAACTCTAACAAGAGAGCCTTAGCTTCTTACAACTCCATAGCACCAGATAAAAATGGCAAGTGGTTAGAATCTTTGGGAAAAAAAAACTTAATTCAGTTTGGTAATTTAGTCTTTAGAATTTTATATTATGAGGGTTTTATGTGGAATTTATTTTGCAATGTGCTTACAGTTTAAATGACTTTGCTGTATCTTTGCCTGCTCAACAGAAGTGTTATATAAATGAATGTTTCTTATGTAACTCAGATTTCAAAACATGCTTTGGGGAATGTCTTGGAAGGTGTGGATACAGTTTCTAGAAATGCAGCAGTTATTCAGGCTGTAAAGGTTCATCACTTATGGTCTTCAGGTCCCCATGTACTGGTGAGAGACAACACCACAGTCGTGATACCAGTGCAAATAAGGAGGTGCAAGGTCATATCCTCTTTGACAGTTTGCAATAATGGCTAGAGATTTAGCTTTACAGCATTCTCTCATGGTTCAGACTTCATACATCCCATCGGCATAAAACATAGTGACAGACAGACTAAGCAAATCCCGAATGGACCCTCAAAGTGGAAAGTCATGGCAGAGTACTGCCTGGATTTAGTCCAGATTTGGGGAATATCCCAAAAAGATCTGTTCACCTCTTTTCAAAATAGTTGGAAAAATTGAGAGATCCTTGCAGCCATGTTTGGAGGAGAGACACATCATTGTTCTCCTAGATGGAAACTTTCCTTTATACATTTCCACCCTTTTCACTGACACCCAAACTACTTTTGAAGATTCAGAAAGAATTACAAAAGTGATTCATGACCCCCTTTTGGTCCAGACAAAGTTGGTTCTCATTACCACAAGCTTCCTGACACTCCGTATCTGCTTGCACAGTGTCAGAGGTGACTGGTGCACCCCAACTTAGAGCAACTACTACTGACAGCTCGGATGAGTCTGTTTTGATACCTTTTAGGCATTTGTTCTTCGAGGATGTGCAGCAGGTACTGAAAGATGCAAGAAAACCTGCAACTAGAAAATCTTATGTTTACAAGTGGAAGAGGTTTTCTAGGTGATGTCTTACTGATATCGGAGAGCATGGTATAGTGCTTTCCCCTCTGGTTTTGAAATATTTCTGTGAGCTTCTCCGTGATGGCTTTTTTATGCATCTATCAAGGTGCATCTTGTGACCGCCCTAGCTTGTATGCCCATGGATTCATCTCTTTTATCTCTTTTTGTGTTCAAACATTTTATGAGAGGAGTGTTACACTTGAGACCCCCCCAAAAGCAAATTCCTACTCCTTAGGATATCAACTTTGTTCTTGAAAAAGTGACCTTCTCTACTATTGAACCTGCCTTTTAGACTGATTTGAAGTTCATCACTTGGAAAAATTGCTGTTCCTATTCCTTTTACATCTGCAAAGCGAGTCTTTGAGATATGAGCTATCATGGTGGACCAAACTTATCTGATTTTCCACAAGGACAAAGTTCTATGCACCAATCCTCCTTTCATGCCAAAAGTTTTCTGAATTTTCCCTGAGTCACGCTATTGATCTCCCAGCTATTTTTCTGGAATGCAAAAAAACGTGAGAGAGAAGATTCTGCATACCTTGGATGTGCACAGGCAGCTCAAGTACCACCTTGACAGGACTAAGCCCTTCAGGAAAGCTGAAAAGCTGTTTATTTCCTATTCTGGGGCTAAGAAGGGTCAGCTTGTATTTAAACAAACAGATGGTCATTGGTTGTCTTCTACTATTGTTTTTTGTTACTTCCACAATCATAAATCTATTCCAGTCAAGGTTAAGACACATTTCCACCAGAGCCTTATCCTTTTTGGCGGCATATTGGAGGCCAGACTAGAAGCAGCAACTTGGTCCTTTGTTCATATCCTTACAAAGCACTGTAAACTGGATTCTTAAGTTCCAGAGTAGGCTTTGTGAGGACCATTCTCCTGGGGCTACTTGATATTATCCTTCCTCCTCCCAGTAGAATCTATCCATATGCTACTAAGGCGGTGTGAATAATGAACAAAACATAATTGCACAAGTCCTACTTACCTGTAACTGTAGATATTTGAATTTCACACTGCCTTAGTGGCAGCACTCTCCAGCCATTCCCTTGTTTTGTATATAGTTCAGTGGTATGCAACCATGTTGTGTTGTCTGGCTTTTGTTTTTTTTTTGTTTTGTGAATTGTTGGTTTCAGGCAATTCTTGCTTCTGGTCCTTCTTGGTCCTTCCTGCTTAGTACTAAAAGCCTGAATAACTGACCTTCTGTGACAGGGGTTATGCTTCCCCTGATGGCAGGGCTTAGCCATTCCCCTATCACAGATAATCAACTGGAAGGGGGTTCTAAGTTCTGGAAAGCTGCCAGTTTGGGTTTGTGCAGGCACAAAAATGCTATGCTGCTGTGGAAGTGTGAAATTCAAACATCCACTGTTACAGATAAGTAGGACTTGGATGACTGTACTTTGCCCTCCTGTTTTGTATTTGCAGTCAGTCTTACACTGTGTCTCTCTCTCTCTGATATTTATGGTAGATGGTAGAATCCTCTTCAATGGTTATTTAACAGCTTCTGTTTACTGTTTGATGATCCATTATCTAGACTGTGTAGGTGTCTCTTCTTTATGTGCAATGGGTCCTAAAGGGATATACCCCAGGTCCTAATTGGCCAAATCATTTAATTCTTTTCATAGTCACTCGCAGTATTGATTTTGATTACAAGACGTTAAATGATTTTATTAACTAGAGACTGGTCTCATCCCTTCCCTGTACTAGGGCATAGTGATGTGTTTCCCCTCCCCCCTTTTTCATCTGTCTCTTCACTCACCAGTGTTGCCATGCTAGTATAAATAATACATTCACCACCCTACAGGTGCTAATATTGATGTCAACAGAAGCATATCTATGCAACACTGAATGTGATTCTGATCCCAAGACCACAACAGTTTGACACCTTCCACTTTTTTTCAGTGCCATCAATGTCTGCATTGTAGCCCCAGGGGCTGGGCTATATGGTCAGCATCAACCTCCTCAGCCTGAGACCCACAACACCAGAGAGATGCCCAAAGAGTTGTTTAATGCCAGTACCCAGGGGTCAGACACTTAATGCCAGTATCAACAATGATGAATTTCAACCTTGGACATTCAACATCAGTGCTGTTGGCCTTGAGTTTTGTGTTGACAGTTTCTATCTCAGAGTTGCAGACTGTGCTGCACGTTTCTCCCCAGGCATCTTTTTAACTACTACAACTTGAGACTGTCTTCTAGCTGCTCTGTTGTCTTGGTAGCTGGACATGGGGTCCAAGAGACACTGGTAGGATCAGATTCAAATGTCTACATCTAATCCAGCTTCTTCCTTCACCTCAGAGCTGTCCACCTAAGGAGACACAAGATGCATAACCACAAGTGGAAGTAAACTGATCCTCTCTGGAGTCTCCTACCTCAGACTTGGAGCCCCAGTTGTACTGCTTCCCCCATACCTCTGTAAAATTCAGATTTTGAGAAATCCTTGAAGTAATGAGGAAAAATGTTGAAAAGCCCATAGGCCCTCCCATCATCTCTGCAATGGATCCTGCAGAAGGCTTTTCAGTTCCCCCACCTTCTTCCTAGGTGGTGCACCTATTGACAGCTTATTTGCTGTTTTATCATGGAAGCTTAAAGGAAAAATAGATGCTCTAAGGAGACTAAGCCAAATCTCTCAGCCTTTTAAGGAATGGAATTGCTGAGTTCAAATTTCTGTGATAGATTCTGCAGTCATGGTAGCAGTCATTAAAAAGGCTCATACTTTACAAGGTCCTGTGGATGATGCCTAACTCATTTCAGAGAACCCAATATGGTGTCTTCCATGGCGTTGAAATATTTGTGAGAGCTACTCAGCGATGGATTATCTTATGCATCTATCAAAGTGCATCTTGTGGCCATCACAGGTTGTCTGCCCATGGATGTCCTCCTTTCATCTCTTTTTGGGTAAAAAAATAAGGAAAAAGTGGAAGACAAGGAAAAAAGGGAACCCATAGCCAGGCTCCATTACATAGAATGATGGTGGCCTAACTGTGACCAAAACAAGTGAGGTTCAATTAAAAGACATGGCACTGGAGAAACTAAGCAGGGAGGTGGAGTAGTGAAGGGGTGTGGCTTGCTTGTCTCTCTCTGGGAGGGGGGGTTGCATGCACTCAGAGGCATATTAGGCAGTGCCAACTCCCTGTTTGTGAGCAGTGTGTCCACCACTCATTGCAGGGGGAGGGGCAAAGCTACCTGAAGGCAATGTCCCTTACGAAAGTGAGGAATACCCTTTGCAGACATCACATTGCAGTTGCCTCCCCAGTGCCTTGCTGGATAGGTATATGATAGAGACAGAAAGAAAACTGGAAAAATTTTTGAACTGCCATTGATAGCTGCCTTGATAATGAGCCTTCCCAGCAGTCACCCATTGATAGGAATAGGAAAAAAGTGGGTCAATTATCCAAGAGCAGGTCTGATGGTTGTCAGACAGTGGGGTAAAAAAAAAATCACAAAAAAAGGAATTCCTCGCTGCCGTTGTCATCAAATTTCTGATTTATTAACATCTTTTTGTCAGAAAACAAGAAAGTCTACACTAGTTATGGTACTATCATAAAGAGCAGCATCAAGGAAGTCAGAGGGTTCTGAGGAAGTGGTTTTGTGATGACTCTGAGGATACATACCAGCCCAAAGACAAGAAAAGTCAGCAGTAGCAGGACTATCATGGACCTCCAAATGGGTGTCAGCTGTCTAATCCCTGAGGCTTTGCTTGACTGTTCACTCTAGATCCAGTCTTTCATGTCCTACCATTTTCCTGTGTGTCTGGCCATCATACAGGACAAATGGAGCCAGTAAACATTCAGTGGATATGTGATTTCCTGCCACCCACTCCAAAGCCCTGCTGCTTCCCATTGCCAAAAATTGTATACACCATGAGAAGAATACAGCAAGAGGTCTTGCAACTCATGAGTCATCAAAATAGTTCCCACAAGAATGGATTTAAGTAGTCTCAATTTTTTAATTTCTAAAGAATAATCCTAAATGATGTTAGTGGAGACCATTCTTCCCTGTCTGCCAAAAGAGTATTGGATGTGCTCTTTGTACTTCCAAGATGCTTTTCATCACATAATGATTGCCAAAGAGTCTATGACTTTTTATGCTCTTAGATAGGAGCCAGTATGTATCAATTTCAGGCAGTTTCATTAAGGCTGACCTCAACATCACAGTCTTTATCAAAATGCTTGCCCATTGCTGCAGTGAAGCAAAGGTATTGTCCTTGTATTGACAAGGGTAGGCACATTAATAGCAATCCGGAATTTGTGGTTATTCATCCAGTCACTGAGGCTGGCTTTGAAAGTAGTTGGGGAGTTACTTTCAAATGTAAAGGGGAGTATTTTCCAGTGGTGGGAAGGGCATTAAGAAACCTATTCTACAGTGGGGGGAGGGGGTTATTTCTCAGAATCTGATGTTTGTTGGTCTTTTCTATGAAAACCAAAACACACAGGGTCTTTCATAGCATGAAAGAAAAAGCAAAGGTGAGCTATTAATCTTATAAGATGGAGTAGAACTGGAATTTTTTCTGTGTAATATCTTAAACCTCCTGTATTGAAGACCCATGGAATATATGCAAATTACTCCCTAAGGATATACAGTGTCTCAGCTATATGACTTCTGAATGCAGGTGACTTTTTAAGTCTTTATGGATAGATTCAGGCCAATAAAGTCTTTGTTTTTGGCCTGAATCCACCCATAAAGACTTCAGAAGTTAAAATTTATGGGCTTTCACATTTGAGGGGTTATTTGCATACATCTCATGGGGTCTTCATTACAGAAGGTTTAAGGTATTACACAGTAGTAAAAACTCTAGCTTGGCTGAGGTTTTTCTTGCTGATTTTACTGAATGTTCTTGTCTGTGAGACCTTTTTACCCTTTGGTTTGGATAAGATGGAGAAGAGGGAGAGGGATTCTTATTTGTCAGGGTAGTTTCAATTGTCTTAAAACATATTTTTTAAAGTTTGGAATCTTTGCAGTCATACAGGTTGTACAAGATGCTTAGATACATGCATTCCAAAAGGAACATTGTATTCGATCACATTTCTTTTAAGGGAGGAGTATTGAGGAACAGTGACTTCTATGACCTATTTGTTATGCGCCAACCAATAAGGTGTGACATGCAGGAGGACTTCCTAATAGCAGCTGAGACATGAAGGTCAAAAGAGAACTCATTGTCTATGTAGGAACCCTGGTCTGTAATAGCATTAGTCTGTTTTGAATGGGTGCCAACACTGTAATATGAAGGGGAAGAGGCTTTAAAGGAACTGCTTCACTTCTTGGTATATAGGGTGAGCACATAGGTAATACACCAGCCATTGTTCTGATTTGGGCCCGGCTGGAGAGTAAGTATCATGGGAATTTACAAGTATAACAAATTTGCAAACAGCACAAGCTTGATTAGTTAGCGACACTGGATACACAATTTCATTTCTGAGAAGCAAATATCAAATAAGAGAGGACTGAAGACTGCTTTTTAGGGCATCACTACTGACAGCTCTAACGTTTGATCAGATGTTCCTGTGGGTTCTGCCAGTAAGCCAATTTGTTACCCTGCAGACAATGTAAGGCTTAATGCTGATTGTTGAAAAGCAATGTGGAATGGTGTCAAGGGCTCTGATAAGATCAAAGTAGGCAGTATTAACAGTCTGGACCCTCCAAATAAGGCTTCTGTGATCTTGTCAAAGAAAATCATTTGAATGATTAAAAATCGCAAACCTTTAAGAACACTAAATCAACAAAAGTTGAGGGTTGGAGGTTAATTGCATCATGTCACATCAACAATGGCTTTACAGATAATTCTAGTAAAATGAAGTCTGTAGCTACCAGGGTCCGTCTGTGGGTTCACCATTATAGGACAGGTACAACTATGGAAGTTCTCCAAGATTCAGGTAAATCTGTTCAGAGGCTAAGGTCAAAGAGATTTAGAAGGGGTTGGGTTATATGGTGCTTGATACTTACAAGCAAACATCCTGGAATGTTGTTGAAGCCCATAGAACTAGTGTTTCAGTTTTAGTGAGAGTGCTGATGTGACTTGATGAGGGGCCAAAGTGCCATGTCATTGGAGGTCAGTTCAGAATAAGACAGGATTTTACATATTACATTTTCTGAAGTAGCTGAAGAAAGACTTGTTGGGGTCCTTGGTATTTGTGGCTACTCTTTAGTGAATCACTGGCTTTGCAGTCCTTCATGATTTCTGTAATGTAGAAGGCTTTTACAGATTCATGAGCTTTTTTTATTCTCTGTGTAGAGTTGATTTATATGGGTGTCTCACCATACAGGCTTAGTTTTCAATTTGTCACAGTTCTTGTGCTGATGAGAACAGCCTCTTCGGTGTATTTATTGAGGCAGTAAACATTTGAAGTGTAGGCAAATGCAAAGGTAACCCAATGAATTACTTGCCAGTCATGCTTGTCCAAGATAGTAGTACATAGCAGTAAGTTTGTTTTAAAATATTCTTAAAATATGGTAGGGTTTTTATGAATGGGAAAGTTTATGTGAGTGGTGAAGTTTACTGCTAGATGATCTAACCAGGGAGATGATGAAGTGGTGTTATAAGAAAAGGAGCATTCTGTAAGTTCAAGATCAATGTGTTTTTTTATACCCCTAGTGATGGCAGAGACAGTTTGCACTTCACAGTTTGTATTTACAAAATCAGGGAAGCACTGGAAGGATGTAGAGGAGTCAGTGTGAACTTTGCTTTCAGTGAAACATACAGCCCTAGGAATACATCTGTGTGAGAACCTGAGCACATACCAGAACAGATGCTGAGCCAGAGCCAAGAAACCACTATAAGTCAGCCTACATGAAACCCCTCGGAGAGTTGCAACACACACTTTCAAACTGAAGATGGTCAAGGTAGTGGCTTCATCAGTGCCTCCTAGTGTTTTGAAAGCTCTTTCAAATATAACAGTTTTGAATTTTGGTTTGGTTAGAGTGAGAGCGCTGTCCTGGTTGCTCCTTATGAAGTAATTTATTTCTCTAATTGGAGTAGTTTTTTTCAATGGAGGGCAGTAAATAGAGTGAAAGATTTTATATATCAAAGTAGCAAGTAACAAGTCGAAAGACCACCCTGTTTGTAATAGATAACTGACCTGTTTTAAGATGTCGCGGTGATGCATGTTTATATCTGCAAGTAGCACAAATTTGAATATTTTGTTTTCAATGGTTTATAATGTGTTGACAGATGAGTGTAGGCAATGTAGAGGTAATCTGCACTCTAGTTTTGGAACTTTAACATTTCTGACTCGTATTGTGAGCAGTAGATGAAAGTAAGTAAATCAAAGGGCTCATTATCGTGCATCTAGGATATTCACAAAATGCATGGCTCTAGTCATTACACTGCAAAGAGAGGGCATTCACATTTACCCATACTTAGTCTTAGGAGGCATTAGAGAGGGCACTAGCTTATACTCTGATTTGCTTTCAGATTTGTGTTCTCCCTCATAACCTGCCCATATCTAGTCTAGTACCTGCAAATATCTCGCTTTTCTCCGGAGCACTGTTTTACAGAGTCTATTTCTCCCCAGGACAAGGTAGACTTCCTCTTTCTTTTCTTTCCATAAAAGGCCTAAGAAGAACTACATGTCAACAAAGGAATTTCTGAGAATCATAAGTATATGGCATCAACCATCCTCATGGTCGCTGTGGCAGGGCTGCACATACATTTACAGTGCTACCTCCTACGTATGTGGCATAAGCACAGTCGGTCCTTGAGGGAGATCCAAATAGGTGTGATAAGCAACATTTTGCTCTTGTTGACGTAGTGTTCTTAACGGTTTGTCATTTTTAATCAACCAAGTAATTTTCTTTAAGGTCAGATGACATGGTTTAGTCAGCAGATAAAGATGAACAGGCTTGTCCCTTTCAAGCAGGCTCCTAAGACTTAAACCCTGAACAGAGATGTCTCAGATTCAGTCTGGGGAGCCAACTCAGCAAACCTTTAGAAACAGGGCACCTGGGACAGCAACTGGACCAGCAGACATATCAGCATCAAAGAAATAATGACAGTGATCCTGGCACTCAGGGTTTTCATGCCAATTTGGAGACCATAGATCTTGTATCTATTAGGCAACACATCACTGATGTACATAAACAGAAGAGCACACACACTTACCCACTTTTCAGGCTGGACCTGGAAGCCTGGGAAATGGCCCTGCAACCAGGAATGACTCTGAAGGTGTACATCCCATCTCAGTACATTACTGTAGCAGATCAGTTGAGCAGGTCAACTTCATATCCACACAGGTGGATCTTAGATAGGGGAACCTTTCTGGACCTCACAGCTGGGTTTGTTGAAAATGGGTATTTTGTGCTTCTCTAAGCAACTAAGAGCATAAGAAATTGTGCTGCAGACTAGCATGCAAGGAGACTTGGCCAGTGGAAGTTTTCTTTGATTATGCGTGTCTGTTTCTAGATGCTTATCCTCTGGTCCCTCTTCTGCTCAGCACAATTCAGAAACTAAGAGATGATGGGCCAAAATGCTGCTTAACACGCCTATTTGGCTAAAGCAGTATTGGTTCTTTGTCTCCTGATGCAGAAGTTGGTAAACCGGCAATCCTACCACAGTATGTGCACCTCTAGACCCACTGCAGAGGTTATCTGGAAGTACCCAAATATGCATACCCTTAATCTAATTGCATGGTTGACTTAACCCTGTTACCCTTTAGGTAACTGTTCTGAGGATGTGCTGAAATTGAGGAAATCTAGAAGAACTAGAAAGTTTTAGCTCAAAATGGGAAAAGCTTTTCCCTCTGGTGTCACAGGAGAAATAAGGAATCCAGTTTAGCAAGAGTGCTGTAAACTCTACAAAACCTGTCTGAACTTCATTTTTTTTCAGTAGGACTGCTGTATTCCTCAGTGAAGATGTCTGCAGTTAGCCTGCCTACCCTTCCACTGTATTGCCTTCTCAGTACTAATTAAGCCATTCCAAAAGTGGCCTCTCTGAGGTCTCACGGGAGAGTAGTGACTCCACCTTGGGACTTGCGTTGAAGAAACTAATCAAAGCACCCATTATACTAGCTGCTAGTGCTCCCTCTATTTCTCATTGTGAAAAGTTACTATTTTAGTGGCAATTACTTCAGCCAGAAGACTAGCTGAACTTAATGTTCAATGTATGCAGTGACCCGTCTTTCGTACTTAAGGTGGGTGATGGTAGATCTAGCACTGAGTCGTACTCACTTGCAAATGTTTCTCTAATCCACAGAATAAGAGGGAAAGTATCCTGTGATCCTTGACTAATCGCAGACCACAGAGGTGCTGTCTGTGTGATACCAAGGATATAAGGAAAAGTAATCAGCTTTTTGTTTCTTTTGCTGCTACCAGAGAAGGGAACCCAGTTCCAAAACAGGTTGTGCTGAAGTAATGCTCTCACTATGTTATACCTTGCCTATGATAAGATTCTGTAGGGTCATATTATAACACAATGTACTACAGTCAATGACTTACTACTGTTTTTGTTAGAGGAAAAGCTAGAAGCTATTCTCATGGTAGCCACTTGGCCCTCTGTGCATGCCTTTTACAGATTGGATATTTTCTCTAGTAACAGGGGAGCCTTATCCTCTCTGTCCCGCAGGGTTTCTGCAGCCTGTCCCAAGAAAGTAGTCACTTCCCAAAAACAAGTGAAATTAGTGAATCTTTCAAAAGGTTATCATGCAGCAGTGATCCATAGGATTAATATAATACACCATAATAATAGACATTTGAGTCACATCACTGGTGCAGTATAGTTTCTCCCCGTACAGCCACTCTTGTGTCAACTTTCAGCATCCAAGAGCTAGATTGGATGTCCTCCACTACAATCTCATACCTTACACTTTATTATGAGTTCTAGTTTTGCTTTCCCCTGAGGATCCAATTGTCTTTGGTTAACCTGGTTTAGGTAAGGGAGGGTAGGTTGTGGGAGGATTCTCTGGAACCCTGGGGATCTGTGGATGGGGCAGCTTACATGACTACCTTAGGGCTCCTTAAATAAGAAAGAATCAAAGATGGCATGGTCTGATGTCCCCCTTTGTACTGGGAATATGTCATCATCTCTGGGAAGAAGTCAGCCTGACCATTGGGAAGAGTGCAGTGCCCTGGATGAAAGTCCAGACTTCAGATCTCTGCTATGGCTTCAGTCCCATAGATTATAACTACAAGAGGGATCCTTTTCGAACATCCTACTGTTAAGTTCCTTTCATAGTTTTACTTTCTGGAAACTTGCATTCAGCCTGTCTGCAGTCCCACTTAACCTCTGACTTTTTACCAGCACCTAAACAGCTGCATAGAAATGTCAGTACCCGTACACCCTAAATATAATGGCAAATTCAGGAATAAGCCTCTGCGCTACACTTCTGCAATAATAAACCATATAACAAAAGCAACAAAATAGAAAGCTGTAAGAAATCCACATCCTCCTGCCTGATGACCACACATTGAAACATGCAAGCAAGGAACATAAGAAAATGCAAAGAGGAGTAACTTAAGGAGTTGCTTAAGAACCCTATAAATACCTAAGGAAACATCAATGCTTTCTGCAGTGATGTCAGAATATCAAGGAGTAATGTCAAACAGTGCACTGACCTCATCCATAATGTCACACATTCTGATTCCAAGATAAAACCAAATATATTAGTAGACAAATTTACCCCACCTACCCATATTGTTGCCCCCACTATCCCTGCAAATTTGATTTCCTATGAAGTCACCTTGGAACAAGTATTAGAACCCCTGTTAAAGACTAAAAGTCATGCTTCCATGAGAACAGATGTACTTAAGGTATTTCAGTTCAGCCTAACCATGAGGTTTAGTGCTGGGCCCTTTCTTGTTATGCATATATTTTGCAGACGTCCAAGCACATATCCCAGAAATGTGATTGACAAAGTTTGCTGAAGACCACAAGCTGGGCACTATTACCTGATGCCTGTGGCATCAGTCTTGTTGGTTACTGACAACAGGCCATTTTCCTACACAGCTTATATTTTGGTAAGTATGTAACTTTTGTTTTCCTGTGGTGATCCTGCAGAGGACCATATCCTTATTCCAGTAAGGTGCCTAATGGTGTCAGTGAACATGACAATTGCCATTTATCACATTATTACTTGGGGATCACACGGTGGATTCTTACAAGTCACTGTGGGTGGGCATCATACCTAGAAAAAGTGTTACTATTTGCAGTTTATTTCAGCTTCCAGTTGATGTTCACCATGGTGGCTGAAGCCTTGCAAAAGAAGGATCTCAATGTTTTTCCTGTAGCTAGGTGTCTGGCAATTTCTAACTCTATTCAGCACTGCTATGGCTGTAGTCCTTGAGAGTCACCATAACCTGATATGTATCCTCTCTAGCTTTGCTCACAGAATCATGTTTATTGGCACAGAGTGCAGTGCAAGGTCAAAGCCTAAACTTTCCTGTGTCTTATGAGTGGGATGTCTCTTACAGTCTTTATGGTGCCATCTACATATCTGTGTATGCAAATAATGTCACAAACTCTTGAGATAACTGTAGTTGCAGAGCCATCATGAATGCAAGGTCCTGCCCTCAACCCCCTATCACCAGGCTCTGGAGTGGTGGACAACCAACACCAACATTTTGGTAGGCTTTCTAAAGGTAAATCTGTCACATGCAAGGTGTTCATCTAGGCTGCTGTACAGTGCAGGAAGTGTGGCCATCATGCAAGGAGATCCAGTTCAACCAGATGAATCTAAGAGCAGTGCTGCTGGCTGTGAAGACCTGGGAGATGAAACAACTTTCATGTCCTCTCCTCCTCTGCTTATAAAACTTGTATATTGTATGCTGCCTCAACTTAAAAAGTATGAAGGCTGTGTCCCCTGAACACCAAGGTATTGCTTATCTGTCAGTGGGCCACAGACACGAGTGTCACTTCAGAGATTGATCCATTTGCTACTTAGAAGAATGCAGTCATCCCCGTCCTCGGCATAGTATGGGTCGGCAGGATGGAGATGGCTATGAATGCATTCTTTGTTCCATAGCAGTCAAGATTACTGTAAGTGTTCCTGCTCATGACATCTGTCATTGCAAAAGTCAGGAAAGAAGGATCAAAACACATTACCATCAACCCTGTATGGCCTAATTTCAATTACTGAGATCTGGTGATACAGCAGTAACATCCAATCCAAGCCAAGAATATTTGTCACAGCTGGGATGGCATCCAGCTCCGCATCAGAACCATGTTGGTCATGTCAACCTACCAGTTTTTCTGGTTGAGTTATCAGAGGTTATTGAACTTGTTAGGAAGCACTCCACTCAGCAGGCCTGAGACTTCGAGTAGAAATAGTTCTTCACCAAGTCAACAGTACCCTGTACCACCCAGTCAGTAATTGTGACCTGTTTGAAATACCTCTATGATTTGGGCTTCAACAGGCAGAGTGCATAATTTAGCTATCTCTGCACATTGCAGCCTTATAGAGGCATGATTGTGGCCAAATGCCAGGTGGTCTGCACCATCTTCTGAAAAATGCTTTTCCTCATTGGAGCCTGGAATCTCAAAATTGACAGGCTTACCTATTCACAATATAAACCTGCAAGTTCAGTAGTATTGAAGTTAATTTCTAGGAAAGCATTTTTTCTTGTGATGATCACCTCTACCTATAGAACCTCAGGGCATCAGGCCTTCCAAGTAAGGGACAATATCTGGTCTTTCCGAAGGATTTGGTTTGCCTTAGGATTAATCTCATTTGTTTTATTGAAGGTGGTTTCTAAATTATCTCTGAACTAGTCTGTTTCTCTAGTTTTGCCATGTCAGACTTGTGTGTGTGTGTGTGTGTGTGTGTGTGTGTGGGGGGGGGGGTGATCATCCCCTCATACCTTGAATATTCAGTATCAGATTCAGTGCTATTTGAAGTAGGTGCTTGAATTTAGGAAGATGGAACAATTTCTAAGGAGATTTTTTTCCCCTCTGTACCCACTGACCATTAAGACCACCAAAAACATTTCAACTCTTTATTATTAGATGCATGTAGTGGAACCCAATGCAGCCTTGTGCATATAAATGCACTTACACACACACACACACACACACACACACACACAAACAATATTAAATGTGTAAAAGAAAAAATACATAATAATCAACTTATCAATGAAACTGTTTTTTACTTCTAAGCTGAAACCTCCTTAACCATTAACCCTGGATGGCATCCACAACTTCTTTTACTTTAATTCAGGCTCTCCCTCCAGTAAATGATGGCAGCCTGAGCCAACGGGAGTGGCTCCTGGCTTCTTTGTTTGACAGCCCATTCACCTACCTCTGAAGTATCTTTACTGCCTGCAGTAAAGTGGGAGAAAGACCTGTAATAATGTGTAATCACCTTATTCTCCATTCCTTGTAATACTTAGTTTTGCTAACTCGTAGCTGAAAACAGCCAGGCCAAGTTAACGAATTTCTTTTTTTAGCAAGAGGTTCTCTGGTTTGATCCTCGGCTGGGGTGCCTTCTGTGCGGAGTCTGCATGTCCTCCCTGTGGTCGTGTGGGTTTCCTCCAGGTGCTCTGGTTTCCTTCCACATCCCAAAAACATGCTGTAGGTTGATTGGACACTCCAAATTGGCCCTATGTGTGAGTGCGTGCATGTGTGCGCCTTCTGTGGAAGGTTGGGCGCCGAGCTGGCTACTCAACACCGTACATCTCCACTGCCAGTCATGAGCAGATAGGTGATCCGCTGTGGTGATTTCTAACCGGGAAAAGCCGAAAGAAGAATAATTTCTTTAACCAAAATCAGAATTTGCATATACACAATAGCATGTGTGAAGTTCTAAGTCCCTGAAATGGGAAAACTGACTATTTTTTAGATATGTTTTCCAAATATCTAGCAATTTTTTTTCATTTAGCAGCCAGTACCACGAGTTGCCATTGCTGTTCTTCCATAGAGAAGACTCACCCAACTGATCAGAACACCAACTACTTTTCATTTCTCTGTTTTAATATAATTGAAACTTGCTTTGATGTACGGACAACTGGAAATATATCCATGTTTAACTTAATGTTCTATTGACCAAATGCAGTCAGTTTTAGTGAAGAATCAACATAACTTCCTCTTATCTTATAAGTCAATTTTATTTGCATTAGCCTTTACTGTGTCTACATTGTATTAATCAATAGAGATTTGTTAGTTTGCACTGAATTAATTTGTGCTGAACTGTTCAGTTGTGCAAGACATCATCTTTATAAACATACATATCATTTCCTCTTTGAATTATGCCCTGCATGATATTGAAAATATTTGCTTTTATAAACTTGTGAGTTGTGCTCTACATGAAAATGCAACTGGCTTCACAAATATGAGAATGTCTGATTTCACTGAATGCACACTACGTACTAATAATCAGTTGTACTCAGCTGTTCACAACAGTTCCTCATGGTATACTGGGTTATTGTAGTATCATAATTTTAAATATAGGATTGTACATTTTATTTTTGTAAGTACAGCATAGCTGTTTTTGACCTTTTGGCATTGGCCTTTAACCTGAATAAGTAATATAGTTTTGATGTCTTTCCTTTCTGACTGAAATTTCTGAATTGTATATTCCATCAAGGTATTACACTGTGCACCACTACTTCCGCGGTGGTGCAGCGGTAGCGTTGTTGCCTCACAGCAAGAGGTTCTCCCGTTCGATTCTCGGCTGGAGTGCAGGGAGTGCCTTCTGTGTGGAGTCTGCATGTCCTCCCCGCGTTTGGGGTGGGCATTCAAAAGACATGCGTAAATGAGCATGCCTTCATTGAAGGTTGAACATCGAGCTGGCACCTCGACGTTCGTGAAAATCTACTGCCATTCATTAGCGGACCGGAGTTCCGCTGTGGCGACCCCTAACCGGGAAAAGCTGAAAGACAACAACAACATTACACTGTGCACCACTGTAAAGTTTAAAATTAGAATTTGCCATTAGCACACAGTTTCTCAATTCAACACCTCCTTTTGTGTCAACATTCCTTCATGCAGAATTTCCAAGATGAATGCACACTGAGTAACAGCTTAATTTCATCTCTGTGTGAGAACAGAAACTCAGAAAAGAGAGCCAGTGAATTTGTCTTTTGGGGTAAGTTTGAGTTACTGGCTAGTAAGTGCACTGCCTGGATGCCAGCAACAAAGAAATATAGAGAACCTGAAAGAAAATCAACCACAAGAGCCGAGGAGAAAACAGTGGCTGGGAAGAATCTGCAGCTGTTCAAGATCCAGCTTTGGTGCAAGACACGACTTCCAGTAATTTACAGGAAAAGAATAAGTCAAATGTCCTCAGAGCTAGTTGAAATGAAGCACTGAAGGGGTATATCAACTCAAATAACAAAAGGCTGGAAAAAATGGAACAACCTTTAAACAGACATTCAATTGAGCTGATAAAACTGCAAAATCAGAGCTCAAAATGAAGAAAAGGCTGGCTGAGTATGTGATTACTCAAGAAGAGATGTTTCACTAAATGGTAGAATTAGAGGACAGAGCATGTAGGGAAACATTGAGATTTTCTGCTATACAGGAGAAACTGGAAGGAACAGACTGTGCTAATGTTATGAAAGCATAGATAAGCATCTGGACTGCTATTCCACAGCAGGAGTCAATTGAAAGGGCACATCGTATGTTCCAAACCTGTCCTTTATAAAGCAGCCAAAATCTGTAATAGTAAAGATGCAATCCTACCAGCAGAAAGAGTTGATACTGATAAGACCGTGGCAGAAGGACAGAGTACTAAGACCTGAAGACAGTGAAGTGTTTGTGGAAAATGATTACTCATTGTACACTAGGCAGAAGAGGAGTACATGTATTCTAGCTGTGACAATGTGAGGTATTGCCAGCTATGCCAGGAGAAGTAGGGCAGTGGATGTGTAACATATGCCCAGCAGAACTAGCTAGAATTTTGTAAAGAATTATGTCATTTGTATATCAAACTGATTTGTACAGATGCTTATGTTGAAAATGGATTTGTGAAGTTGCTTGTGTTAAAAATGTATTAATGTTTCCTGCTGGCCAGAAAAAGTAATGCCACATGCATTATTATAACTGTTTAAATATATATGTTTTGACAGAGGACACTGGAAAAGATGAGGTTAATCTCAAACTTTAAAAATAGTTAGAGATTAAATTACTGGGCATAGGCTATAAAGATGTTATCTCGGGTCCCCTTCACATGGTCGACTTTTCAGAAAGTTGACTTTCATATGGCCGAGACCATATGATCGACTTTCGAAAAGCTGACCATGGGGAACTGCTATCTCCGTACAGTGCGGAATGGGAAAATTTCCTCTTCCGCACTGTATTGTGATCTCGGAGTAGGTATACTTAAGTTATGGGGGGTGTGCAGGGGGGCTTGCCCCCTGCTAACAGTTGAAAGCTAAGTGTTTGGTGTGGGTTATGTGTTTATTTTACATGGTTGGGTTTTCCAAAGTCGATCATATGGTC
Organism: Protopterus annectens; assembly: GCF_019279795.1. Classification (NCBI taxonomy): domain Eukaryota; kingdom Metazoa; phylum Chordata; order Ceratodontiformes; family Protopteridae; genus Protopterus; species Protopterus annectens. The sequence goes on along the minus strand of NC_056743.1, from coordinate 626,141,809 downwards.
TCGGCCATATGAAAATCGACTTTCTGAAGAGTCGACCATGTAAAGTAGACCCGTTATCTCACAGGTTTGAATGAAGCCAGAGATGCAACGTCTGTAAGAAGATGGTTTATTATCTTCTGTAGGAAGAGTGGAAATGTTTATATTTTTATGACTTCAGGAACTACAGCAGATGGGTCTATATTAAATAGTCGCCCACTTAGGTTGTTGAACACCTAAATGTTGACACCTTAAAATCATGGCTGTTTCCACACAGGAAAACAAGTTGTTTGGGGGTTACATGGATTTTGCCCTGTTTACAACATAGATCAATCTCAGAGTTGGTATATTTAGGTGGGGGGGCACAGCCCCCCCACTTGATTTATGTTTAAAAATGTTTTTTTTTTCACTTTGGCCAACGGCATTGTTTCCCTGTGTGGAAACGGCTGTTCGCGATTTTAAGTTGTCGATGTTTAGGATTTCAACAACCTAAGTTGTTGATGTAGTATAGGCCCAGTAGATCTTAGCTGGGCTGTGTGTGTGTTATTGACATATAGGTGCTAAATCCTGGCAGTTTCTAGCAACGGGGGTTGCATGGGAACCAGGAGTCAGATGACGAGGTGTATGTGATGTTATTCTGGAATCCACCATTAAAATAATGTTTAATACTAGTTGAGACTAAACTCTCATGGCAATCTGTTTTGGAAACATGACATAGAAGGATCACTCGCCTGCTTCATCTTGCCTTGCTCTAGTAAGTGACCAAGTAATAGTAACACTTGAGATCAGTCAGGAAAATATAGTGAGATTAGTTAGGTATTGTTTTTCTGTAGCTGTGAATCTGTTTACCTGTATTGTTTTTAAAATTTCCTGTGATTGAAACTCTGGTGTTTATTGTAGATGGATATTTAGTATTTTCATGTTCTTTTATTAGTTATTATTAACTATATTTAAACTTTTAATTGTGGCTGACCTTTAGAGAATATTTAACCTTTAAGAGTACTTGCATCTATTGGTGACACTATGGCCACACCTGAAAGCCTGGCTGTCTGGTCAACGTTGCCATTTGTATTAATATTAATTTCACTCAGTATAACTGGGTACCCTTGTAAGAGCTTTAGAGTAGCTTCCTTGGGAGTTTCTGGTGGCAGTAACTACCTTGTAGTCTGGGTAGAAGGGGGCATAGCTAGTAAACCTGTGCCAGCCTTTCCCAGGTGTGTGTGTGTCAGCTACTTGGAGCAGGGACCCAAATCACTGGTTTCACAGAGAAGAGTGGTAGAGGACCTGGATTGGACACTCTGCTAAGGACTTAACTCTGCAGCTTTGTCAGTGGGGAAACTTATTGGGGACCTGAGGAGAGAGAGAGAGAAAACTCCAGACCCCAGCTGTGTGTGTGTTCCCTGTGTGCCCTTAAGTGAAATTATGCTTCATGCAGAGAGCTGCATCTGGAAGTACTGGGTGTATCTATTTTTATTCCAAGGGAACGTTCCTCTCCAGTGTCAGTAGTGAAGATTCAGACTCCTTGATTACTGGCCCAGAGAGGGGATGTCACATATTGGTGAGGATGTTAATTTAACTTCTATAGCCTGTAGGCAGTTGTTACTTAAGGTGTGTCCTCTGCAGCCACAAGGTAGATATTCAGAGTTTCATTTCACAACATTTTTAATTTTTGTTAGTTTAGTTTAGTCAGGGAAAGCAGGCAAAGTTGTCAGCTGAGGATTATGGCACGCTGACAAGGAACCAGTTGGCCAAGGTGTGTGAAACCAAAGGACAGGTGGGTGCAACCTGACTAAAGAGGAAATGCTTTTAGCCTTTCACAGCTGCAACACAGACCAGCAACCAGGAGGACAACCACTGTGGTGATGGGGATGTGCAGCCCTCAGAAATTGGAGAGTTCACCTTTTACTCAGAGGACTTAAAAATCCATCTGGAGTTAGAGACTTGAACTGGAGGCCAAACATTGGGAATTAGAATTAGCAGAGAGACTGTGGCATTTGGAGGCCAAAGAAAATGAGAAACAGCATCAACTTGAGAGGGAGATGCTGACTCTTCAACAGGGTCATGAAGATAATGGGGAAGGGAATAACCAATCCCAGAAGCAATCAAGGTCAGTAAATTCCTTCCACAATTTACAGAGAGGGATAATTTTGATAGTTTTATTCATATATTTGAAAGGCTATGTAAGCAGTATAATGTTGACCAAGGGCTCTGGGTACGGTTCCTGACCCCCTTACGCCATGGTAAAGTTGTAACTGCTGTTACTAAATTGTCTGATATTGATTGTTTAAATGATGACAAAGTAAAGAAATGTTTACTTGAATGTTTTAAGTTAACACCTGAAACTTACAGAAAAAAAGTTTTGTGAGCATAGATGCAAGGCAGATGAAAATGTGTGTGATTTTATATTGCTGAGTTAAGCACTTATTTTCATAGGTGGGTGAGTGGGTGTCAGGTCACTACTTTTGAAGGGTTGGCAGACCTTTTGATGAGAGAACAAGCCCTTAGCACTTTGCCTGAGCACATGAGATTCTGGTTGGCAGACCGAGAGTGTAACTCAGCAGATGAGCTGGGGATAATGGGAGATCTCTACTTAGCAAGCAGGGCATCAATCCACAGGAAGGGGATACCCAGTGCTGCACATGGATATAAGGGAACCCATGGTGGCAGCCTAAACCTCCTCAACAGAGTCCACAAGTAACAGGGGAAGCCACTAGTTCAGGTACATGACCGGGATCAAGGGTTAAATGTTTTAAAAGTAACCAGTGGGGTGATGTAGCATATAGATGTCCACAGAGGCAAGGTGGGGAGCCAGCAAGTGGGGCTAACAGTAGCCAGTGGTAAGTTGGCTGGAGACAACAGGGGTATCATATTGTCAACAAAGTTTATATCCAATCTTAGTGGATGGAAAACAGGATACTGCTAAGAAAGGCACAGCCTTTGACATAACCATTATGAAGCCTGTAGTGATTAAAGATGAACAGTGCTTGCTTGGGCAGTCCACTCCACTCAGAGCTTTAGAGGACCCCATTCCAAATGTCTTTGGCCAGGGTTCACCTTGACTGGGAGGGTGGAAAAAGAAGCAAGCAAGTAGGTGTGGTTAAGAATATCCCTGTAAATGTCTTGATAGGGAATTATTTCAATAATGCAGTACCTTGTGTGCATGCAGTTACAAGCAGTCAGGCTTTTAGACAGGTATGTGGGTCTCGTAGCCGGAAGGAGACCCAGACAGACCTCACACCTAAAGCCAGGGCTGGTGAGATGGCTATTTCAGGGAGGGAACTACCCTGTAGCAGTCAGCCTGAAGGTGAGCCACAGCTGCTGGTAGGTACTGATGTTCCCTTGGACAGAGTGACTGGAACGGCAGAAGTGAGTGGTAGAACCCAAGCTGACTTTGAGGCACCACTGTCAGAGGATGCCAAACTTCCTATGAAAGGGGAGCTGGGAAAAGTCACAAAGGTAGAGTTGAGATAGGCTCAACTCTCGGACCCTACACTTAGAGGCTTGGGGAGGTAGCTAGAGAAGCACCTGATTCTCAAGGAAAAGGGAAGTCTGTATGCTGGAACAAAGGGTTGCTGTATAGAGAGTGGATGCCTGAGGGAGGGCTAGAGGGTGAGGGAATACAGGAGTTGGTAGTGCCTAGAGCCTACCATCTGGCACTTCTAGCCATAGCCCATGATGTTCCTTTTGTAGGTCATATGGGCATAAAGCATATCAAGAGACATATCATGCACAACTTTTATTGGCCTGGGATTACAAGGGATGCAATAGGGTACTGCAGGTCCTCTGAGGAGTGCCAAAAAGTAGGCAAGGCAGAAGACAAGGTCAAAGCTCATTTGATGCCTTTACCTGTGATTGAGGAGCCATTTCAGAGGGTAGCAGTTTATATTATGGGGCCCCTGAGTACCTCAAGTTCCACAGGGAAGAAGTATATCCTGGTGGTAGTAGATTATGCTACTACATACCCTGAGGCAGTGGCTCTGTCCTCCATCAAGGCAGAGAAGGTGACAAATGCTTTATTAGAGATTTTCAGCAGGGTAGTTTTCCCGAGCAAAATACTGACTGACAGAGGTGCCAATTTCATGTCAGACCTGCTGGCTTGTCTGTGGGAGCACTGTGGGGGTGAAGCACCTAAAGACCACCCCTATCATCCCCAGACTAATGGTCTCATGGAGAGGTTAAACTCTACACTAAAGACCATGCTAAGGGCATTTGTAGACCAGTTTAAGAGAGAGTGGGTCAAATATTTGCCCCATCTGCTGTTTGCATACAGAGAGGTACCCCAAGAATCCATGGGATTTTCACCCTTTGAGTTGCTATATGGACATAAGGTGAGAGGGCCTTTAGATTTGATTTGTGATGAGTGGGAAGGTGAGTGTGAATCCCACAAGGAGTATGTTGTGGCATATGTCCTGAACCTCAGAATAAGGCTTAGGGAGCTCATGATCTTGACCCAGGAGAACCTGGCAGAAGCTCTACAGCAGAGAAAGGTGTGGTATGACAGGAATGCTTGAACCACAGAGTATGCTGTAGGGCAGCAGGTTATGGCTCTCATTCCTGTCAGACACAATAAGCTGCAGGCAGCTTGAAAGGGACACTTCTAAGTGGTAAGGAAGTTCAGTGATGTTAACTACATGGTAGAACTGCTAGACAGGAGGTAGGGGCGCACATTGTACCATGTTAACATGATGAAACCTTACCATGATAGGGAGGCCCTGGTGCTGAATAGTTGCAGTGGATGGTAGGAGGAGTCCGAGGGGGATCTGGTGACTGAACTCCTCAGTGAGGCTCGGACTGACACCTCAGTGGAAGGGGTAGCAAAATCCCAGTGGCTGCTCCCTACCCAAGTTCAAGAAATCCAAGCAGTGTGTTAAAGGAGTTGAGAGCATGTTCACTGGGAAAACTGTGTGCACCACCATGTGGATACGGGACCCCAAAGGCCTATCAAGCAGGCACCTTACAGGGTGCCTGAGTGAGTCAGACAGACTGTGAGGGAGAATATACAGGAAATGTTGGAACTGAGGGTAATCCAGGAGTTCAGCAGTCCCTGGTCCTTCCCAGTGGTGCTGATACCAAAGAAAGATGGCAGCACCAGGTTATGTGTGGACTACAGGAAGCTAAGTAGTCACACAGAGTCAGATGCTTACCCCATGCCTAGGACAGATGAAGCCTTAGAGCAGCTGGGTGGGGCTAAGTATCTGACCACCATTGATCTGACCAAGGGCTACTGGTAGGTGCCCTTGACTCCCACCGCTAGAGAGAGGTCAACCTTTGTGACTCCTTTCAGATTATACAAGTTCACAAAGACACCCTTTGGGATGAAAAATGCTCCAGTGACCTTCCAGAAGCTGGTAGATCATATCCTAGCAGGAGCAGGAGATTATGCCCTTGCCTACCTGGATGATATTGCCATTTACAGCCATTCCTGGCATGAACAACTTCAGCATGTCAGGAAGGTCCTGGGCAGACTGCAAAGAGCAGGGTTGACCGTTAAGCCCATTAAGTGTCATGTGGGCATGGCAGAGGTCTCCAACCTGTGACATAGAGTGAGGAGTGGCAAGATCAGGCCAGAATCTGCCAAAGTGGAAGTCATTCAGGCATGGCCTACCCCTCTTACTAAAAAGCAGGTGAGAGCATTCTTGGTGACAGCGTTGTACTATAGAAAGTTTGTTCCCAATTATAGTACAATAGCTACTCCCCTCACAGACCTGATGAGGAAAAGCAGGCCAGACAAAGTACCATGGACCCCAGCCTGTGAACAGGCATTCCAAAGGCTTAAAGGGGCTTTGGAAGGACCCCCTGTTTTAGCCAGTCCAGATTACAGCAAAGAATTTCTTGTGCAAGTGGATGCTTTCAACCATGGGGTGGGGGCTGTACTCAGTCAGGTTTCCTCAGAGGGAGAGGAGCACCCAGTGGTATATCCTGGCTGTAGACTCCAACCTTGGGAGGAATGATATGCCGCAGTAGAAAAAGAATGTCTAGCCATAGTCTGGGAAGGAAATTCACTTTAGTTACAGACCACAGTCCCCTAACATGGCTACATTGAGCTAGCCAGCAAAATGCCAAGTTGCTAAGGTGGAGCCTAGGGTTGCAAGCAGACAGTACAGCACTGTAGTGGCTCTAGCAATGCCAGTGCAGATGGGGTCTCAAGACAGGGTATGGGTTAGTGTATTCTCAGGCTCATTCTTCTCAAGCAAGGTTTCTTAAGAGTCAATTGAAAAACTAGCTTGAGTCGCAAAGGTGGTGGGGGTGAGATGTGAGGTAGTACCAGCTATGCCAGGAGAAGTAGGTCGGTGTATGTGTAATATATGCCAGCACAGCTGGAATTTTGTAAATAATTATATATCATTTATATATTGAACTTATTTGGACAGATGCTTGTGTTGAAATGGATTTGTAAAGTTGTTTGTGTTGAAATGTGTCAACAGTGTTTCCTGCTGGCCAGAAAAAGAAATATACATGCATTATTGTAACTGTTTAAATGTATATGTTTTGATAAAGAATAATGGAAGAGATGAGGTTTATCTCAAACTTTAAAAATAGTAACAAACCGAATTATTGAGTCTAGGCCATAAAGATGTTATCTCACAGTTTTGAATGAAGCTAGAAATGCAGTGTCTGTAAGAAGTGTGGTTTATTAGATCCTGTAGGAAGAGTTGCAGTGTTTTATGGTTTATGACTTCCAGGAGCTGCAGCAGGTTTTAGCAAGGCTCTGTCTGTGTGTATTATTGACACATAGGTGCTGAATTTTGGCAATTTCTAGCAATGGGGGGTTGAATGGGAACCAGAAGTCAGATGACCAGATGTATGTGATGTCATTCTGAAATCCATCACTAAAATAATGTTCAACACTAGTTGAAAATGAGGTCTCTTGGCACTCTGTTTTGGAAACCTGACATACAAGGATCTCACACACCTACTTTATCTTGCCTTGCTCTCTAGTAAGTGACCAGGGAATTGTAACTCTTGAGATCAGTCAGGAAAATATAGTGAGATTAGTTAGGTATCATCTTTCTGTAACTGTTTGAATGTGTCCACCTGTGTTATTTTTAATATTTCCTGTGATTGAAACTCTGGTGTTTATTGTAGATGGATATTTAGTATTTTCATGTTCTTTTATTATTTATTATTAAATACATTTAAATTTTTCATTGTGGCTGGTCCTTTAGAGAATATTTTAATCTTTGAGAGTACATATATATATTGGTGACACTGTGGCCACTGCTGAAAGCCTGGCTGTGTTTGGTCAATATTACCATTTATATTAGTATTAATTTCACTTAGTATAATTGGCTATCCTTGTAAGAGCCATCACGTAGCTGGCTTGGGAGTGTCTGGTAGCAGCAACTACCTTTTAGTCTGGGCAGAAGAGGGGCACAGCTAGTAAACCTGTTCCAGCCTTTCCCAGGGGTGTGTGTGTGTGTAAATCAAATCTCAAATTGTGTGTGTATCAGCTACTTGGAGCAGGGACCCAAAGCACTTGTTTCATAGAGAGAGTGGTGGGAGACTTGGCTTGGACACTCTGCTGAGAACTGAACTCTGCAGCTGTGCTAATGGAGAGCCTTACTGGGAATCCAGGGAGAAAAAGAGAAACCCAGACCCTGGGCTGTGTGTGTTCCCTGTGTGCTCTTAAAGAAAACTGTGCTTGATGCAGAGAGCTGCATCTAGAAATACTGAGTGTATCCATTTTTGTTTCAAATGAACACCCCTGTCCAATGTCAGTGGTGAGGATTCAGGCTTCTTGATTACTGGCCCAGAGAGGGAACGTCATACTAGCTGTCAGGGAATGTTGAGAAGCAGGTATGCAATTCAAGCTGCTGTACCCAGCTATCTTCAGAATATTTTTTTTCCTGGAAGGTCAAAGTCATTTTTGATGCAGAACATGTTAAGGAGGAAACACAAAAGTTTGTACAACAAAAGTGAGCTATCAAGCAGAAGGGGACTGTGCTTTTTATTCTTCTGATGATAATGCTCATAGAGGGACTATGCCAATGAAACCTTTTCTAGTGTTCCAAAGGAAAATGCTTGAGAGAGAGAGAAGCACAAGAGTTGACTAGACAAAGCAGGATTACATTGGAAATAAATCATAAACTGGAGAAGAGAGATGGAGATCAACAGGAAGAAAAACAGTAACTTGAAATTACAGAGTAAATGTGGGATTACAAAGCATCAGTCACGTTTATGAAATAGGACACAACAAGAAAACCTGGAAATATTGGACTTATATGACTTTGTTAAACTCATAGGGGACTCCATAGTATATGCCCTACTTCATGTCATTAATGTTTGGAACAAAATTAAGGTGAGGGAAAGAGGAAGGAAAGAAGTGACTCTAAGTAAAACAATTTTTGTTCCTAATGTTTTTGTAGAACAAGGCATATACTACATGTTATATAGTAAAGCATTTTCAGTTATTTCTGTGTGTTATGGGAGTACTAAGTAAACAGGTGCCCTTTTTTCATTCTTCCATCTTTTTTTCTTGTTTAGTTTCAAGAAATGTAGGCACTGCAATGTAAAAAGAGAAGAAAGCCTGGACAAAAGCATCTTTAAGATAAGGCTATAATCGTAGGTTGTTGAGGTTAGATATGGGTTGCAAAAATATACAGAGCATGATTTAAGTAAAATTGATGTACTCTCTTTTTTTACTTTAGTATAGGGGAATGCCTGGATTAAGTCACTTGTGTTGATCTAACAAGGTTTCAGTGGAAACAAGTAAAAGAACGCTGAATGTAATATTCACGGTGCAACATGAGAAGCTTGTAGCTGAAGGCAACTGTGTGTCTGGTTCTCTGGAGAGAAGCTGATTAGAAGGCAATAAAAGCAGAATTTTTTTTTCAATGGCTAAAAGATGCTTTCTGGAAGCATTCAAGTTGTTTTCTAAATCTGGGAGAGGAATAAAGATAACACAAAGACAGCACTTAGTGTACGTAGAAACACAGATTGTACCATGTGTCAACATGGATAAACTTCATTGTAGGTCAATTCTAGCCTGTGCATGTAGTTACCAATCTGGAACAATTTTTCTTATTAGCAGGGTTAAACATAATTATTTGAAGATATACATAGTTTTCTGTGTTTATATTAAGTTGATAGGTTCTGAGGGTGTGTGTGTGTGTTTTTTTGGTTGAGGGTATTAATTAAAACAATGTCTTTTAAGATGTGACATAGGTTCAAATGGATATGACAAGAAACAGTTGCATAAAAGATCAGTCTACCAAACGTTAATGTATGCATGTAACACAAAAGCTGAAACTGGATATTTAAAGAAAAAGCTGTTATACATAACGGGTTGAAATAATTTATCATAATGGCAATACCTTCCATATTATTTTTGAATGTATATGGTCTCACGGGTATATACAAAAAAGAATGTGTAGTGAACTATATTGAGAAATGTAAAGTGCAAATAGCCATGCTGCAGAAGACACATTTGGAAAAAACTGAGCATGTGAATTTGATAAAGGATTTCAGGATGGCTATACAGCAGAATATCTGGGCCAAAGGGCATATATTAATTGCTAGAGGAGCTCCAACAGTGATAGAAGAGGGAAAATAGTAAAGATAGATATGTAGTAGTAAGGGGCTATTACAAGGGAGGAGAATTACACTGGCATGTACTTATGTTCCACATAAAACTGCTACAGTAGAACTTAAGAAAATTCTGGGAGGAAAAAATCCGCTTTCAGCTGGGAATATTACTTGTAGGTGGGAATCGGAAATTGATTTGCAACAGTAAGGATGTATCTGTGGGCCTAGAGGGGAAAATATAACAAGAGAGGGTAGATTTTTAAAACAATTTATGAAAATATTTGGTGTGGAAGGTGTGAATTAAGTAGAAGGACATAGGGAAGGGTTTACATTTATCCCCAAATTACAAAAACTAGGCTAGGCTAGACAGAAATTATATTTCACAGGAACATGTGCATGTAATTGAAAGTTTTGATGCACATCCAAAACCTGTTTCAGGTTATGAGCCAGTAATGACTAAAATAAAAATGAGACACTGCACTTCAACACCTCTCTGTTAAACATAGAGGAATTTAAGAAGCAAGTAGTGGAAATTATTTATGATTTATTAGGGAAGACAAATTTCTTCAGAAAATATATCTAGCGAGTGGGATAAAATGAAAGTGGAGTTTAAAAATAGGGTAGAAATAAAAGAAAAAGAGACATGGTTAAGAAGTAGCAATTATTTAGAGGGACTGACAAAGGTTGAAGTATTGCAGAGTAAGGGGAATCTCACAATAAGAAGAGGTGCAACTGCATAGTGTTAAAGAGAAAATAAGGGTCTACTTTGATAATAGGCATGAGTTTAGAATAGCTGTTAAAAATGTTTTTTTGATAAGTCCAGAGCATAAAAGCTTTAAGCATGATGGCTTAGGTAACAAAGTAGAAAATGTTTTTGCTAAGCATGAGAGCCTATAACAAGGCAAATAACCAGAGATTCTGTGAAAATATTAGAAATATTTTGGAGATTTTATGACAATCTGTATAAAGCAGAGAAATATGGAAATTAAAAAAGTACAAATGGAAATGTTTATGGAAAGATTAAATATACCAAGGTTAGAGGTAGATGAGGTGCAATTATTAACAGTTAGGATAGGAGGAGATTAGATACAATTGGTGATGTATAACAAATCTACAAGAAAGTCTCCAGGAGTAGATTGTGTTCCTGTGGAATTTTGGAACCTAGGAGGGAAGAAAGTGATAAAGATATGGAAGGCTTTGTTTAACAGCATTTTATGATGATGAGAAACACCAACATCCTGAAAGAAGGTTGTGGTGGCTGTAAAACCTAAAGATGGTAAAGACCCATCAGATCCAGCTTCATATAGACCCATTTCAATTCCAAATGTTGATAATAAAGTGTTTGTCTGTAATGGCTAAAGAATGGCAAAGGTGATACCAAAACTGATAGCTATGGATCAGTGTGGTTTTGTTTAGGTGAGGCAAACATTTGACAACATTAGTAGAGCAATGATGATGTAGAGGTATGTAAAATGTAAGAAAATATCACTGTTGGTGGTGGGTCTTGATGCAGAGAAAGCATTTGACAGGGTAAACTGGGATTTTGAGTAGGGCAATGGAAGCATTTGCATTCCCTGACACAATATTAAGGTTAATTAGGAGGATATATGATGGACCAGAGGTGAAAATAAAAGTGGAGGTTCCTCTGTGATTAAGTTCTGTTTGAACAGAGGAACCAGGCAGAGGTATCTTCTTTCCCATTTTTTATTTGCATTCTATTTAGAGCCATTGGCAAAGAAAATAAGGGACTCAGAAATTCAAGGATGTAAACGGTATGATAATCAAGAAAGATTGGCTTTATTTGCTGATATTATTTTCTACCTGATAAAACCAGAAAATGACATTTCAGTGTTGTGGAGTATTCTGAGACAGTTTAAAGTCTTTTTCTGAATGCAAAATTAATACAGGTAAAATAAAGGCAATAGCTGTAAACTATGTACCCACACACAAATTGGTTCAGCAGCACCCATATTTATGGGGGCATAATAAAATGAAGTACTTAAGAGTTTGGGTTGAAAAGTTTCTGTTATGGCAGCTAAGAATATGTGGGAAGAGATGAAAACAAAAGTTAATACAAAAAACAAGAAACCTGAAGCTCTGTTTTATGGATAGCAAGATGCAGGCAGTGAAAATGTTTTTTAGTCCCTTTATTGCAGGTCAGGCATATTTTTATCAACCAGTGGAGAAGTTATGGATATCAATTAATAAAGAGTTGAAGGATTTTTTTTTGGGTGGGGGATGAATGGAAGAGGGCAAGAGTCAAGTAGGATAAGTTGATCCTACCAATAAAACAAGGTGGTTTGGGATTACCAGATTTGAACGGGTATTTCAGAGCCAGACAGTTAAGGCTCATATAATTCAAATAGAAAGGGATGATGATGATGAAACTGGGGTAAAGCTTAAGAAATAAGGAGAGACTGGGATTTTGGATGCATATCCTTAAGGAGAATAATAACCATTCAGAATATTATATTCATAAAGTAGCGTAAGGTATTCTAAGAAGTAAGCCAACACAGGACTGTAGAAAGGAGATTCTGCCAGTAGGGATGACTGCAATTAGGGGTACAGAGAGGAAGCAAGAGGGGGTAGAATTTACTTGTTGGAAACTGATAAACGAACCAAGGTATTGGGAAACAGAATGGGAAGAGGCCAAGAATACAATTGGACTGCAAATGGGAAGAGGCCAAGAATACAATTGGACTGCAGGGTATAGATTGTCTTACCTATCTAGGATTGATATTCAAGTACAGGCAAAGAGAAAGAAATAAGGGAATACTAACTGAAGGACCAGCACTGGTAAAGTTTTTATTAGAATGTAGAACAGAAACTGCTGTTAAAAAAGGGATAATTAGTAGGGCATATAAATAAATTGCATAATGACTCTAGCAATCAATCAGAGGAGGCTAGAAAGGATTGTGAAGAGAGATTGGACAAGCAATTCACAAGGAAACAATGGGAGGATATATGTATGGCTCCCAAATATGCAACAAAGTCAAGAAAATTTTAGGATTTTTGCTTGGAAGTGTTTGCATAGGTATTTTAATACCCCAAGCTGACTCTGAAGAATTTTTCATTGGGTAAATTATAAATGTTGGCTGTGTGATGGGAAAGAAAGATATAATTGGGAACATATTTTTTGAGATTGTAATGAATTGGCAAACTTTAAATTCCCTGCAGACTAGTCTGTCAGAAATACTGGGTGTGCAAATTGATATAACTTAAGAAATTATTTTTTTGAGCTGTGATAATGCAGAATGGGAATTGTTGTAGACATAATAAAGCCTTGCTTGCTTTAATTCTGGCAACTGCCAAAAAGTATTTACTAGAAAATGGAAATCAAAAGAAAGGAGAGAATATAGTAACAGAGCGAAAAAACTGGAAGTGGGATCTTTAGAAAAGGGTAGGAGAAAACTACATAGAGGAAATGGGAATTGTGGGAACAATGCATGCAGAATAATGTTTCAGTGACTTATTTTTTTCTTCAGACATACCAGAACAAGTTAAATCATACAGGACCTCATCAAGGATTTGCTGTAGATCAGGAATATTCAACTACTGACAATGTTTTATCAGTTTCTTGATGCCTTCAAGCCTTTTGCAAGAACCATTTTAGCTTTATCAGATTAAAGAAAACTTAGGCTATACTATTGTCCATTTACTGGGTCTTCCAGCCAAGTGTCCTCAATCACACTGTTTTGTCTTCTCATTTCTTCACAACTTCTCTTGATTGCACTAGGCATGAGGGTACAATGATCTTTTCCTCATCAAAGTCTAACTCAGGTTCTGCTGTCTGATGATGGCTTGCGGGGTTGCAGAGCACACCAGGTGCAGTTTGCAGGCTGTTCTTAGTCTGCTACTACACTGCCTTCAGATAATTTCTTTAGCTTTGTGTGCACTGCTGGTCTTGGATGGATGCCACCATCTGAAGCTACTTCTAATCCAGTAAGATCATTTTGTCTGTATTGTACTTGTTGAATAAGTACAGATGACACTAGGTTGTACTCCTTTTGGAGAGAAGCACCAGAAGTTTAGGACTGTATTTGGCTCACATAATGAATGTGGCAGTCTACATCTCATAGATAGAAAATTATTTTATTTACTTAATTATGGTAAATGAGCACACACACCAAAGAATGTACTAAAGGCAATACGTAGCATGCATTTACCGACGAGGTAGGTAATGAACAGATTTTTAACCCCTGTGTCATTCAAGAACCACAACATCCATCTCAGGTCTCATTTGTCACAGTGCAGTCATCCTATGCCTTTGAAGGAGATGGAGTGGGTTTCAGACATGTTGCTTGCAGCTGAAAGAAGCAAGAACAAGAGCTTATGACAGGTTAGCATTCTCTTTCTCAGCTTAGGGCTAGGGATATTGCCTTCCTGTTTTCTTACATAAAGGAATACTTGTCACATCAGACCACTATATTGCTTGGATATGAAGCACTCTGGTAAAGTTGAATACATCAACCTTGTGTACTTTTCATAAACTGGTAGGGAAAAAACTTGTCCAGCATAAAGTTAACTAAGGTTATAGGAGGCATTGTGCATATGTGACCATTATCAAGAATCTGTGCTCTTCCGCCAAGATCTGATTTTCTAAATTGAGATTGCCACTTTCTGTTGTGAACAGTTTTCTTCAGCTGGTTTGTCTCTTAGAAGGTTCCATTGGTTACCATTACCTCAGCTAGGAGAATTTCCAAGCATAAGCCCTTATGTGCAATGAACCTTGCTTGTGTTCCAGAGAGATTAGGACTTTCTAAGGCCTAACTGTCATTTCCTCTGTAGTCTCTGAATTTGTCTGGAGTCTGTTCATTTCACTTGTAGCTTTCTTCCTAGAAGTTCAAAATCAGAACTAGTGTCTTCTGCCTACTGTGACTGAAATGGAATGGAGTGTTTGTCTCTCTCTCTTTATATGAATATGGAAAGAAACCAGTAGCAGACTGGATGCCCTACCAGATGGCTGTCAGACTATAACACTAAGGACATTGCCACTGCTACTCCTACTGCCTTAAACGTGCAGTTATGGTGGACCTTTGCACCATAAATACTTGGGCTCCTGTGCGTACCTTTTCTAAACATTGTAGTATGGAACTATATTCAGGGGGATGGGTCTCCTTTAACAGGGCAGTCCTGCAGGGTGTCCTTGTCAGAGTGATTCTTAGTTTGTCTGGGAAGGCTTCTCCCAAGTAGTTCTGTCAATTTCAGCTGAGGACTTCTAGTTTGTAGCAGGAGCTATGTTAGACAGAGAGCAGAGATGCACAGGAATGTAACAACCTTTCAGATTTTGAGACCGGCTTCAGTAGCTCATCCATTTTTTCCCCCTTTTGATCACGGCTGCAGTTTTAGAGGGTTTGTTCTAAACGTATAAAATAAATTACTTTGCAGTTGGGTAGGAAAATATGTTTTATATTGTAAAAGAAATATTCATTCCTATGTAGTTAACTTGCAGGAAGGCAGCCTACTTTGATTAGAAGAAATAAAAGAAACTGGTGGCAGTTAAGTGTACTCCTTCATATTTCTTAACCAAGAAAGAAAGATAATAGTATAGCCAAGTGCAACCTAGCCTCCAGAAGTATGCATTTAAATATATATTTATGTAAATGATTTCTTTAACATTTGTTTACTGGGAAAGTCCGACTTGGAACAAAGCCAATTTTCAGTGGAGGCCCGGGAAGAAACACTCCAGACGTATGTCTTTGAAACGTGGTTGGAAACCAGAGCACCTGGAGGAAACCCACGCAAACACAGGCAGGGCCTGCAGACTCCGCACAAAAGGCACTCCAGATGAGAATCGAACTAGAAAACCTCTTGCTGTGAGGTGACAGTGCTACTGCTGCACCACTGCACTGTCCTGAAATGTACAAAGTAATTTACTAGGCTGATGTGGTGAGAACAAGTCAAGTTGCTCTGCTATTAGAATAGCTGTCTTAGCTTTGAAGATCTCTGAGTTTAGTACTACTAATGTAACTGTTCTGTGTTGCATAAGGTATACTCACTGTTGTTGCCTGTATAATTGGTATGCTGCAATTGTAGAGTAGAGTAAAATAGCAAATGTGTACACTTCATTCCACCTTCTAGTGCAGTGGCATTGTCCCAGACTGCAATGTAGGGCATTTGGTTTAACTAGTGACCCCCATCCCCACAGAACCAGACAGTGGAAGGCTGGCTTAACTGATGGGAGGTTACCTCTCCTTCCTTATGAGATTTACTTGCTGCAGCTATGTCTCCTATTGGAGGAGAGTGGCTAGATGTTCTTCGTGTTTCACTGTTGTGGTCATCACACTTGGGTTATCCTGCCAGGGGTCGCCCTCAGTCAGCCTGAATACCAGAGGCTTACTATTTCTGCGTCAGTTGCTGTCGCTCCAGGACTAATGTCAGGTCATCAGTGGTACAAAATCAGGCAGCCGACACCATTACATCAGTCTTTCTTGCTGAGGAGCCTGAAGCAGAAGCAGTTCGCACGAGTGCCGGTCGGCTGCTACCTGAGTTTCGTTTCCGAATTGAAGTTGAAGTCTTCTAAAGCTAAGTACCCCATTGGGGAAACTTTTTTCTTGCTCTAACCGATGTCAGAAAAAGTTAACAATTGTCTCGCCTGTGGAAAGCAAATACCACACTGAGACTTCCATTCTTACTGCATCACCTGTTTATACCCAGACTGCGATATTCCTCACTGTCGCTTTTGTGCTTTGTTCAACACCAGATCTATACGTCGTCAAGCCCTTATTGCAGCTAAACATCTTCACTGTCAGTCCCCGTATTCTGATATGGCTTTGGTAAGCCATCCAAATACCGATCTTCCAAAAAAAACATAAGGCTAAAGACAGAGACAGACCGAGAGGTCCAAAACTGCCGACAATGCTTCCGTTAAGGTAGTCATCACTTCTCCAGTCCTCAGTGAGATGCTTTTGCAGCCCCTGATGCCCACTTCTGTGCATTTGCAGGCCGCTACTGAGACCCATTCTGAGTCCGTTATGCCGCGAGACTCTTCTTTGACTAAGGATCCTGCGGATGTCTCTACCTTGAATAGGTCCGGAGCTGCTGAGCAGGCACCGGCTTCCGAGGAAGTTCTTCACACTACCGATACTCGACACAAACCGACGACTTCTTTCGCGTCTTCACTTCTTTCTAAAACTACCGAGTTCTAAGGCCCAGGGTACAAACTATGCCTAAAAAATGATGACCCATGCTCAGGCACCTGCTTCCATGCCTCAATCTCAAATGCTTAAAATGGCAGAAGACCTTATTATGCTTATTAGGGAAAGCCAGGCTACCCCTTCCAAAAGAAAAAGAGACTTGTCCCCAGCAGTTTTATCTGACCAGGAGTCCAATGACTTTGAGGTTTCTGAATATGAAGACATGTGACCCCCTATCTGCTTATGAGGATTCGGATGCTGAGGAATCCATTCCTTTTGCCTCTCCTCCTGAGGATTTTTCATTTGGTGAAACCCTACATACTTTAAGGGAGCATTTCCAGTGGGAATGTTGGGATTGTCCTCAGTCCAAAAAGAGACTCAGAGAGTTCTTAGATTTACCACAGCACAGACCTTTAGCCATTCCTCCTGTCTTGGATGTTGTGGATGATGTCTTTATGGAATCCAGTTTGACTCCTGACACCATTCCTCCTGCTCCCAGGAAACCTGACAGGTATTACAGAGTCCCTGACTCTCACAAATTCCTTTTCAAAAATCCTACTGCTGACCCAGAGGTCATCTCCCAAGAACCTAAAGGCATTAAAACAACCTCAGCTAAGAATCCCACCCCCTCGGACAGGGATTCCCAAGCTTTAGACAGATGGGGTAAAAAAGTATATACCTCTGCAACTCTTGCCATTAGAGCACTAAATTGTCAGTTCCACATGCTGAAATACCAGCAGCATACCTTGGAACTCCTCAAACAAAAAATATCTACTTTTCCTGCTTGTGCAGAAAATAAAGATTTACAAGAGTTACAAGCCAAGTTACTAAGCACACCTTGCAATGTGGCTTTGATGCCCTAGAAGCATCTTGCAGGGCAGCAGTCACTGGTTCTGTCCTTAGAAAGCATTCTTGGCTTAAGGAGCAGACTTTGCCAGACCATGTCAAATCAAAATTATTGGATGCACCATTGAACAAAGACAATTTGTTTGGCACCAAGGCAGAAGAGGTCTTAAAAAAGATGGAAGAAAAAGCTAAATCTATGCAGACAGTTAGACGTTTTACAGGTCCAGCCTCCGAGGTTCAGTAGACATTGTCCCTCCAAGCACTGGTCCTTTCTGGACCCCTCCAGGCCAGCTCAGCCAAGACCCAGGGGAAGCAGACCCCCCAGACAGCAGTCCCAGGGAATACAGAGATCTAAGCAATGGAGTTTTTCCACTTCAAAAACAGGGAGTGCTAAGCCACCCCTTATAGTAAGAACTCACAATGACTTTACACCTCCACCCCTTACCTCTGCCCACTTGCTTGTGCCCCTAGGAGGAAACTCTCCTCCCATGCAAACAACTGGGCCTCTATTACCAATGACCAATGGGTCCTCAACATAGTGTCCCAGGGATACAAATTTTATTTCCACACTCTGCCAACTCTAAAAGGGTTCCCAGACCTTCCTCCAAACTAGTGGGCAGAGGCCAAAAAGCAAGTCCATTCCCTGCTGTCCATGAGGGCAATACAGCCTGTCCCTGCAGACCAGATAGGCCAAGGTTTCTATTCCAGACTCTTCCTGCTACCAAGCAAAGAGGGCACCTGGCACCCAATCCTCTATCTATCAATTCTAAACACCTTTCTGGTGATACAAAAATTCAAAATGCTCACCCTCCAGCAGCTTCTTCCTATGCTTTCCAAGGATGCTTGGTTAGCTACCCTAGACCTAAGAGGCCTACCTACACATCCCAATCAGGGAATCTTGCAGGAAATATCTATGTTTCAGGGCAGGCTCTGTGCACTTTCAGTTCTCTGTGCTTCTCCTTTGGCTTAGCCACTGCTCCCAGAGTCTACTTAGATGACTGCCTGATTCAGGCAGACAGTCAGGAAAAGCTGTTATAGCACTTGACCTTTGTAAAGGACCTACTGACCTCCCTGGGGTATACTGTAAATGAAAATAAATCAAAACTAGTCTCCACTCAAAAATAGTATTCCTGGGAGGAAGCCTGGACACAGCATCCCAGATGGCACTCCTTACTCCAAAAAAACAAGCCTACCTGACAGGCTACTTCTCTCAACTAGCCACCAGAACCCAGTTATCCACAAGGAAAATCCTGCAAGCTCTAGGGTTCATGGCCGCCTGCATTCTACTCATTCCATATGCCAGACAGCATATGAGGAAACTTCAATGGTACCTAAAAAGCCTTTAGTGTCAACACTCTCAAGACCTGGAAACTATCATACCTATCATACCCTGTCTCAGGAAAGACTTTCTTTGGTGGGCAGCAGCATGCAACCACAACAAGGGTCTTCCCTTCTCACAACCCCACGCCACCCAGACCCTCACCACAGACGCATCAGACTATGCCTGGGGTGCATACCTGGACGCCATGTGCATTCAGGGCCTTTGGAGCCCAAATCAAATACATCTGCACATCAACCAAAAAGAGATGCTAGCTGTTCAGTATGCCCTGACTGCTTTCAGACCCCTACTCTGCCCGGGGCCTCTACTGATCAAAACAGACAACACCACAGTGATGTGGTACATGAACAAGCAGGGAGGGACTCACTCTTATCTTCTCTGCAGGCTTGCCATGACCCTTTGGCACATGGCTTCAGCCATGCAAATACACCTGCAAGCACAATTCCTGCCAGGCTCCCTAAACTTTCTGGGAGACAACCAAAGCAGAAACCTGCTAGACCCACATGAGTGGCAGCTAGACCACAGAACCTTCAACCTTGTAACCCAGAAATGGGGCACCCCGAAGGTGGACCTCTTTTCCTCCCACAGTAATCACCAGCTTAGCAAATTCTGCACCAGAGAAACTCACAGTAAGGCCTGGAAAGTGGATGTTCTATCCTTTCAATGGGTAAATCTCTCGATCTATGCATTTCCCCCCTCTTCCACTAATTTCAAGGGTACTGCTCAAAATAAGGGAGGAAAAACCAAGGGCAATTTTGATTGCCCCAGACTGGCCATGCCAGCACTGGTACCCACTGCTGAGCAGCCTGTCACCTACCTCAGATCCCAACACTCTTGACCCAGAAGAATGGAGAATTCATGCATCCACAATTGCAGACCCTGACAGCCTGGCTTATTCCCTGACCTCTCCTCCAGCTGCCAGCCTTAGCAAACAAGTCCTGGATGTTATACATGAGGCCAAACATCCCAGCACTAGAAAATCCTATGCTGACAAGTGGAAAAGGTTTTGCACTTGGATCCAGGCTAAAGGAGCTGAAACAGCTCAGCCCTCCCTACTTTTCATCCTGGATTACCTAGCAGACCTACTACACAGGGGTCTATCCTTTTCTTCTATTAAAAGTCACGCCTCTGCCATCTCTGCTCATTACAGGACAGAGCCACCTCTCTTCTCACACCTTCTCATCAAACAGTTCCTAAGAGGGGCTAACAATTTAAGGCCACCCAGAAGAGCTCCTACCTCAGCTTGGCACTTTAACTTTGTGTTGGAAAAGCTTGCCCTACCCCCCCCCCCCCTTTGCGCCTGCAGCTTCAGCAGATTTAAAATTCCTCTCTTGGAAAACAGCCTTATTCTGGCCATCACTTCAGCTAGAAGAGTTTCAGAGCTGCAAGCAATCATGGCTGTAAAGCCCTTCATCATTTTCCATGCTAACAGGGTCTTCCTCAGGACTAACCCAACTTTCATGCCTAAAGTGGTACCCAGTGTGGCTCTCAACCAATCAATTCATTTGCCTATTTTCTTCCCTAAACCACAAAACAAGGGGGAAGAATTCTTCATTCTCTAAATGTGCACAGACAGCTCAGATTCTACCTGGACAGGACTAAATATTTTAGAAAAACTGACCAATTGCTAGTCAGCTTTGCAGCAGGGGCAGAGGGCAAAGCCAGATCCAAACAATCAATCTCCAAATGGATATCACACTGCATCCATTTCTGCTACAAACCCCACGGGAAACCACCCCCTAAGGGGGTCAGGATGCATTCCACCAGGGCAACCTCCACCTCTGCAGCTTTTCTCAGAGGGGTCCCCACCAGGGACATACTGGAGGCTGCGACATGGACTTCTGTTTATACCTTCACCAAGCATTTACCACCTGCCTATCTTCTCCAAATCCAGGGCAGGCTTTGCCACCACAGTCTTGCAGGGCATCCTAGCCAGCCCCCAGTCTTCCTGACTGCCTCCACACTTTTCTTCAGCTTTGGGAATCAACCCAAGTGTGATGACTGCAACAGTGAAACACGAAGAACATAGTACAGTTGTGTGTACTTACCATAAATGTAGATGTTCGAGTGTATTCACTGTTGCAGTTCTGGTTTCCCACCCACCATCTCCCTTGTCTCTCTCTCTCTCTCTCTTCCTCACTCATTACAGGAAATTTTTGGTATTTACTTTCTACTGATGGTGTTCTTCCACCATAACCTAGCTCCCTATTTGGGCACTCCTGACAGCTGGGACAAGAAAAACTGATGTAATGGCGTCGGCTGCCTGATTTTATACCACTGATGACCTGACGTCAGTCCTGGAGCGACAGCAACCGACGCAGAAATACTAAGCCTCTGGTATTCAGGCTGACTGAGGGCTACCCCTGGCAGGATAACCCAAGTGTGATGACTGCAACAGTGAATACACTCAAACATCTACATTTAT
Source organism: Protopterus annectens (assembly GCF_019279795.1). NCBI lineage: Eukaryota > Metazoa > Chordata > Ceratodontiformes > Protopteridae > Protopterus > Protopterus annectens. Next base: position 626,120,562 of record NC_056743.1, on the reverse strand, counting down.
GGAAAGTGTACACAACTGTACTTTCTGCATGTAAATGACAGGCACAACCCACAATGGCATTTCTCATAAAGGAGCATTTTAGGATGTGCTAACAAAATAGTAGCCCTTGTCAATGACAGATAAAAGCTGTTGTACCTTACCAGTCATGTTGCTTCCGGGAAGGATTGGTTACCAACAAACCTTATTTCCTTTGAAAGGGAATATCCCCTATCCAGGATGGGGTTGAAGCTGCTGCGTAATTGGGAGACTAATTAAGCTGGATGGATGGTAGCTGCTTTTTTAATTAAATCTTTTTTTTTTTTTTCCTTAAGGAGGGGCAGTTTTTTTTGCTTCCAGGAAGGATTGGTTACCAACAAACCTTATTTCCATTGGACTTATTGCTTAGACAAACCAATGCAGATGTGTGCGTCTGTATATATATATATATATATATATGTATATATATATATATATATATATATATATATATATATATATATACACACACACACACAAACACAATGTCTTTCATGTCTTTCATCCACCTTAAGTGTAGGGTATGAGGATTCTGAATTGCAGAATTATCCTGCCTTCTCAACAGAGCCCACAGGCAACAAAGGTGCGTTCATAATTCCTGGTATTCAATGCTGAACACAATAACTCTTCTAACCTGCTAACTTTTTCATCTGCTGCAGTTATCCTGGTGAGATTGTTGCACACAGCATTCAGCACAGAATGTTTTGTAAGTAAAAAACACTAGCTTCCTTAAGGTTCTTTCTTTATAGCAGCATGATAATAGTTCTCACACTTGAGACAGAGATCTATCTCAGAAGGCTGGACTTCTGCCCTTGTATTAGAGAAAGAGAATATGCATTTATGGGTTACAGATGAGCTAGCAAATGAATGATTATTCGCTGTGTCTTGTAAACTGGACAAATTGTTTTGAGTATCCCAGAATATTTTCATTTTCACTGCAAAATATGTGAATGGTTTCAATGCAGTATACATGGAAACTGTGCAGATTATGTCTGCAACTTCAAATTTTCATATTCCCTGTCCCAGGTGTGCAAAGCTTTAAGGTAGGGGAGGGGGAGGCAGCAGTGGCCTATTGATAGTAGTAGGCCTTTAATCTCTGTGAAATGACTTCCAGCAACAACAGCTGCTCATTGCCATGGTAACAGGTGCAGGGGTCAACCTTTCCATTGTTGTATGTTCATTAGGCAAGCAGGAAAGGCGAAGACCCAAGAGATAGGCCAGGCATCGACCAGTGGCTGAGTCTGGGACACTGGGGACTTTGCTGGTGTTGCAGATCTAATCAGAATGGGGTTGAAGCTGCTGCGTAATTGGGAGACTAATTAAGCTGGAAGGATGGTAGCTGCTTTTTTTCTTAAATCTTTTTTTTTTCCTTAAGGAGGGACAGTTTTTTTAATAACATTATTCTCAAGCATTTAATTTTGAGGAAACAGATGACTAGAGTAACCAAGCCAGAAAATGCAGATAGCCCATGCAATAGGTTTATTGACTGGAATTTTTTTTTAATCCTACACTGCTCACACCTGCTTCCTATTACAATGGAAGAAGAGTGATTTTTTTACATTTTAGATATCAGTCTACAGAAATCAGTATCCAGTATAGTGAAATCTGCTTAACAGGCAGTACACACACACACACACACACACACACACACACACACACACACACACACACACACACACACACACACAAATCAGAGTTAAATGCAAAGTCTGAAATCATTCAGAATCAGTGATAAAAAACATTGAACTTCATGCAACCAGCAGTGTTAAATCTGGTTTACAGCTGGAATCTGAAGTAATGCAAAAACGGAAGTCATGTTTATCATGATTTATGCCTACATTCAGAATGGTTATTTCCTGCAAGTAGTCCTGCTTATTAGACATCCTAATTAGGGAACCTGAATATGTAATTCATTTTCATTTGTGAGACTTATTCCTCTGTCCTTCAGTAAGAGACAAGCTATCTCACATAAAGCTTGCTTGTAACTACTTCCTCTGCCACTTTAAAGGTATCTGTCACATTGCTGGTCTGAACATCTCCCTCAGTACCTCTCTGACAGATTCTTCTCACTTTTATCATTCTGAGATTTTTTTTTTCATAGCTGTCAGTAATACCTTATTAGATGAGTTATTCTGCATTTTTACTAGCCTTGCTCTTCCATTGTGAACTTTTGTTAAGAGTCTTTTTTTGTTACCACAGCTGCCTCTAGCATGGTACTTTTTGTTCAGCTGGTACCGTCTGAAAGAAATACTTTTGTCCCACACTATAACAGATCATATACTTTACCTTTATACAGTGTGCAATTGCCAGTTTCAAGTGATTAACAATAACCTTCTGAGTTGTGCTGAAATTTAAAACGAGAATGATGTGTACAAAAATGTTATACATTTATATAAGCCTTTGCAGTGCACTAACTTTGTTTTCTACACAAAAGTACTAGATGATATAAATTACTTATCTGATGGTAACATATCTAGGCTCACACAATTACTCTGCTAATGCACATTTTAGGAGTGCTTCGTATTCTGTCAAACCCCTTAATTCATGCTACCACTGTGATTTGCAATTCATACCCATGTACTTCTTCCTATGCCCAGCTGAAATTGGTCTTGTGGTCCTACTCTAAATGCTGCTGGACGTTGTTTATCAGAAGAGTTGGCTTTGGAGACTGTAAAACTTTTTCATTAGATATCCTAACTTGTATTTTACTTTATTCTGTATGCTTAACCCTCCATTCTCAGAACACCCTGAACTGTACTTTGGAGAGCTTTATTTTGAAAATTGCTGCTTATTTTTAAGAGTCCTTTTTTCACTCAATGTCTTGATGGCATCTGACCATTATGTTTCAGCTCTAAGTGTGAACATTTTCAAAAAGGGGCTCTGACAAATTACAGCAGTGGCCAATTGCCTCTGCTGTCCTTTGGGTGAAAGATTGCCATCTGTCATTTGGGCAATAGAAGGTGGCAGCATTATTCAGGATTGTAGGCATGTACCAGTGAGCTTGCCAAAAGCATACACAAATCACCTTGTGTTTTAAGCAAATGTAAGACATGCAGTCATCCGAAGTAATGCTTACAGCAGCTTTGTGGAATGTAGGAGCTGATACTTCTCATATGGAGGGACAGAGGCAGAGAAGGAGGGGTAAAGTGGACATGATGGCTTCTACTGTTTGTGTTTCGGGGGGGTGATTCTGCAGCTTTATAGTCTGTTGCCACAACATGGCTTTCTGCCAGAAAAACAGCATACATACACACACACAAGAAAAAAATGAGAAAGAGACAGCACCGGTGGTCCGTGTTAATCCTGCTCCTATGAATACATAATTAATCTCATTTACAGCACTATTATCATTTAAAATCCTATCATCATCCCTGTAATTGCATTTTAATTAGCTGCTTTAATTGTCATAATTATTTGAATTGCCATGACTCTGGGACGCCCCACGCTTTAAGTGGAGGATAATTTGTTACTTGCTTCACCCCCTTATTGCAGGCATTTTATTTTAAAAAGCATGCAAAAAGGTGCCGCAGGGACATGGAGCAGATAGTTACATGAGAAGTAGGTTGGCCATTAACACTGTTTTAGCAAGATGATGGTTTATTTGGGATGGGAGGTGCAGAAGGAGAAAGCATGTGTTTGTAAGGCTTTTTACATCATTGCTTTGGTGTCTTTTGCACTGTGCTTTTGTAACTTCTTTTCTATAATAAGAACTGATAGAAAGAGAAACAGAAAGACATACTAATGCATCTTTTGTAGTCCAGATGTATGTGTGTTTTGGAAATAGGGTGGCACTGAGGCAACAAATGTATACTTAATAGGTAAAAAAGACCCAATATTAATACCCCATTAGAGAAATGGGTAGCATTTGATCTGTTCTAAACTATAACCTAAACAAATTAGTAATAAAACAAAAGGTGCAAACAAAACAATAATATCTCTTTCAGTAATGTGAAATCATTGAAACCTGTCGACTACATGCATTTTAGGAAAGGATGGTATGTGTGGAGGGTCCTAGCTTCACATCTGTGAATCCATGTTGCTGTGAAATGGCTGTAAGCCATAGCTTGTTTAGATGCTAAAAAGGACACTTCCTGAACTTTGTTGTGCTCTTAGGTATGACTCTTTTTAACCCTTTTATTTCTGCCTAAATCTAAATCAGTTGCTGACATCAGGAAAATGCACAGGTGTTCTTTGCAGAAAAGCTTGGTGCATCACAGTTATAGAAACATCTGCTGAGGAGTATCTGAAAGGATATAAAGTCAAACCGTGGAACATGTAATAGGTATTATGTTTAATGTTGTGACCTGGTATTCTTCTAGAAGGTACAAACGTATGCACAAACATTGCTACTAAAAAAACAAAAACAAAAAAAAAAACAACAAAGCACAAAATGAAGCAGCTGTTACTGCATTATGGGTTCTCGATTACGAAAGCTAGAGACCTGTTAGAATCTCATGCACCTTTACTTGCATACTATGTCCATAGTAAAATCATGATCACTGCATAGTATGCATGAGATTCTATGTCCAGTGTTAGAATCTCATGCACCTTTACTTGCATACTATGTCCAGTGTTAGAATCTCATGCACCTTTACTTGCATACTATGTCCAGTGTTAGAATCTCATGCACCTTTACTTGCATACTATGTCCAGTGTTAGAATCTCATGCACCTTTACTTGCATACTATGTCCAGTGTTAGAATCTCATGCACCTTTACTTGCATACTATGCCCAGTGTTAGAATCTCATGCACCTTTACTTGCATACAATGCACAGTGTTAGAATCTCATGCACCTTTACTTGCATACTATGTCCAGTGTTAGAATCTCATGCACCTTTACTTGCATACTATGTCCAGTGTTAGAATCTCATGCACCTTTACTTGCATACTATGCCCAGTGTTAGAATCTCATGCACCTTTACTTGCATACTATGTCCAGTGTTAGTATGCAAGTAAAGGTGCATGAGATTCTATGTCCAGTGTTAGAATCTCATGCACCTTTACTTGCATACTATGTCCAGTGTTAGAATCTCATGCACCTTTACTTGCATACTATGTCCAGTGTTAGAATCTCATGCACCTTTACTTGCATACCATGTCCAGTGTTAGAATCTCATGCACCTTTACTTGCATACTATGCCCAGTATTAGAATCTCATGCACTTTTACTTGCATACTATGTCCAGTGCTAGAATCTCATGCACCTTTACTTGCATACTATGCCCAGTGTTAGAATCTCATGCACCTTTACTTGCATACTATGCCCAGTGTTAGAATCTCATGCACCTTTACTTGCATACTATGCCCAGTGTTAAACTCTCATGCACCTTTACTTGCATACTATGCCCAGTGTTAGAATCTCATGCACCTTTACTTGCATACTATGTCCAGTGTTAGAATCTCATGCACCTTTACGTGCATACTATGCCCAGTGTTAGAATCTCATGCACCTTTACGTGCATACTATGCCCAGTGTTAGAATCTCATGCACCTTTACTTGCATACTATGACCAGTGTTAGAATCTCATGCACCTTTAACTGCATACTATGTCCAGTGTCAGAATCTCATGCACCTTTACTTGCATACTATGTCCAGTGTTAGAATCTCATGCACCTTTACTTGCATACTATGTCCAGTGTTAGTATGCAAGTAAAGGTGCATGAGATTCTAACACTGGACATAGTATGCAAGTAAAGGTGACTGAGATTCTATGCCCAGTGTTAGAATCTCACGCACCTTTACTTGCATACTATGTCCAGTGTTAGAATCTCATGCATCTTTACTTGCATACTATGTCCAGTGTTAGAATCTCATGCACCTTTACTTGCATACTAACACTGGACATAGTATGCAGAATGCATGGCATGACATAGTATGCAGTGTTAGAACATGCATGCATACTATGTCCAGTGTTAGAATCTCATGCACCTTTACTTGCATACTATGTCCAGTGTTAGAATCTCATACACCTTTACTTGCATACTATGCCCAGTGTTAGAATCTCATGCACCTTTACTTGCATACTTAGAATCTCATGCACCTTTACTTGCATACTATGTCCAGTGTTAGAATCTCATGCACCTTTACTTGCATACTATGTCCAGTGTTAGAATCTCATGCACCTTTACTTGCATACTATGTCCAGTGTTAGAATCTCATGCACCTTTACTTGCATACTATGTCCAGTGTTAGAATCTCATGCACCTTTACTTGCATACTATGTCCAGTGTTAGAATCTCATGCACCTTTACTTGCATACTATGCCCAGTGTTAGAATCTCATGCACCTTTACTTGCATACTATGTCCAGTGTTAGAATCTCATGCACCTTTACTTGCATACTATGCCCAGTGTTAGAATCTCATGCACCTTTACTTGCATACTATGCCCAGTGTTAGAATCTCATGCACCTTTACTTGCATACTATGCCCAGTGTTAGAATCTCATGCACCTTTACTTGCATACTATGCCCAGTGTTAGAATCTCATGCACCTTTACTTGCATACTATGTCCAGTGTTAGAATCTCATGCACCTTTACTTGCATACTATGCCCAGTGTTAGAATCTCATGCACCTTTACTTGCATACTATGCCCAGTGTTAGAATCTCATGCACCTTTACTTGCATACTATGTCCAGTGTTAGAATCTCATGCACCTTTACTTGCATACTATGTCCAGTGTTAGAATCTCATGCACCTTTACTTGCATACTATGTCCAGTGTTAGAATCTCATGCACCTTTACTTGCATACTATGTCCAGTGTTAGAATCTCATGCACCTTTACTTGCATACTATGTCCAGTGTTAGAATCTCATGCACCTTTACTTGCATACTATGCCCAGTGTTAGAATCTCATGCACCTTTACTTGCATACTATGTCCAGTGTTAGAATCTCATGCACCTTTACTTGCATACTATGTCCAGTGTTAGAATCTCATGCACCTTTACTTGCATACTATGTCCAGTGTTAGAATCTCATGCACCTTTACTTGCATACTATGTCCAGTGTTAGAATCTCATGCACCTTTACTTGCATACTGTGTCCAGTGTTAGAATCTCATGCACCTTTACTTGCATACTATGTCCAGTGTTAGAATCTCATGCACCTTTACTTGCATACTATGTCCAGTGTTAGAATCTCATGCACCTTTACTTGCATGCTATGTCCAGTGTTAGAATCTCATGCACCTTTACTTGCATACTGTGTCCAGTGTTAGAATCTCATGCACCTTTACTTGCATACTGTGTCCAGTGTTAGAATCTCATGCACCTTTACTTGCATACTATGTCCAGTGTTAGAATGTCATGCACCTTTACTTGCATACTATGTCCAGTGTTAGAATCTCATGCACCTTTACTTGCATACTATGTCCAGTGTTAGAATCTCATGCACCTTTACTTGCATACTGTGTCCAGTGTTAGAATCTCATGCACCTTTACTTGCATACTGTGTCCAGTGTTAGAATCTCATGCACCTTTACTTGCATACTATGTCCAGTGTTAGAATCTCATGCACCTTTACTTGCATACTATGCCCAGTGTTAGAATCTCATGCACCTTTACTTGCATACTGTGTCCAGTGTTAGAATCTCATGCACCTTTACTTGCATACTATGTCCAGTGTTAGAATCACATGCATTTTTACTTGCATACTATGTCCAGTGTTAGTATCTCATGCACCTTTACTTGCATACTGTGTCCAGTGTTAGAATCTCATGCACCTTTACTTGCATACTGTGTCCAGTGTTAGAATCTCATGCACCTTTACTTGCATACTGTGTCCAGTGTTAGAATCTCATGCACCTTTACTTGCATACTGTGTCCAGTGTTAGAATCTCATGCACCTTTACTTGCATACTGTGTCCAGTGTTAGAATCTCATGCACCTTTACTTGCATACTGTGTCCAGTGTTAGAATCTCATGCACCTTTACTTGCATACTGTGTCCAGTGTTAGAATCTCATGCACCTTTACTTGCATACTGTGTCCAGTGTTAGAATCTCATGCACCTTTACTTGCATACTATGTCCAGTGTTAGAATCTCATGCACCTTTACTTGCATACTATGTCCAGTGTTAGAATCTCATGCACCTTTACTTGCATACTATGTCCAGTGTTAGAATCTCATGCACCTTTACTTGCATACTATGTCCAGTGTTAGAATCTCATGCACCTTTACTTGCATACTATGTCCAGTGTTAGAATCTCATGCACCTTTACTTGCATACTATGTCCAGTGTTAGAATCTCATGCACCTTTACTTGCATACTATGCCCAGTGTTAGAATCTCATGCACCTTTACTTGCATACTATGTCCAGTGTTAGAATCTCATGCACCTTTACTTGCATACTATGTCCAGTGTTAGAATCTCATGCACCTTTACTTGCATACTATGTCCAGTGTTAGAATCTCATGCACCTTTACTTGCATACTATGTCCAGTGTTAGAATCTCATGCACCTTTACTTGCATACTATGTCCAGTGTTAGAATCTCATGCACCTTTACTTGCATACTATGTCCAGTGTTAGAATCTCATGCACCTTTACTTGCATACTATGTCCAGTGTTAGAATCTCATGCACCTTTACTTGCATACTATGTCCAGTGTTAGAATCTCATGCACCTTTACTTGCATACTATGTCCAGTGTTAGAATCTCATGCACCTTTACTTGCATACTATGTCCAGTGTTAGAATCTCATGCACCTTTACTTGCATACTATGTCCAGTGTTAGAATCTCATGCACCTTTACTTGCATACTATGTCCAGTGTTAGAATCTCATGCACCTTTACTTGCATACTTTGCCCAGTGTTAGAATCTCATGCACCTTTACTTGCATACTGTGTCCAGTGTTAGAATCTCATGCACCTTTACTTGCATACTATGTCCAGTGTTAGAATCTCATGCACCTTTACTTGCATACTATGTCCAGTGTTAGAATCTCATGCACCTTTACTTGCATACTATGTCCAGTGTTAGAATCTCATGCACCTTTACTTGCATACTATGTCCAGTGTTAGAATCTCATGCACCTTTACTTGCATACTATGTCCAGTGTTAGAATCTCATGCACCTTTACTTGCATACTATGTCCAGTGTTAGAATCTCATGCACCTTTACTTGCATACTATGTCCAGTGTTAGAATCTCATGCACCTTTACTTGCATACTATGTCCAGTGTTAGAATCTCATGCACCTTTACTTGCATACTATGTCCAGTGTTAGAATCTCATGCACCTTTACTTGCATACTATGTCCAGTGTTAGAATCTCATGCACCTTTACTTGCATACTATGTCCAGTGTTAGAATCTCATGCACCTTTACTTGCATACTATGTCCAGTGTTAGAATCTCATGCACCTTTACTTGCATACTATGTCCAGTGTTAGAATCTCATGCACCTTTACTTGCATACTATGCCCAGTGTTAGAATCTCATGCACCTTTACTTGCATACTATGTCCAGTGTCAGAATCTCATGCATTTTTACTTGCATACTATGTCCAGTGTTAGTATCTCATGCACCTTTACTTGCATACTGTGTCCAGTGTTAGAATCTCATGCACCTTTACTTGCATACTGTGTCCAGTGTTAGAATCTCATGCACCTTTACTTGCATACTGTGTCCAGTGTTAGAATCTCATGCACCTTTACTTGCATACTGTGTCCAGTGTTAGAATCTCATGCACCTTTACTTGCATACTGTGTCCAGTGTTAGAATCTCATGCACCTTTACTTGCATACTGTGTCCAGTGTTAGAATCTCATGCACCTTTACTTGCATACTGTGTCCAGTGTTAGAATCTCATGCACCTTTACTTGCATACTGTGTCCAGTGTTAGAATCTCATGCACCTTTACTTGCATACTGTGTCCAGTGTTAGAATCTCATGCACCTTTACTTGCATACTGTGTCCAGTGTTAGAATCTCATGCACCTTTACTTGCATACTGTGTCCAGTGTTAGAATCTCATGCACCTTTACTTGCATACTGTGTCCAGTGTTAGAATCTCATGCACCTTTACTTGCATACTGTGTCCAGTGTTAGAATCTCATGCACCTTTACTTGCATACTATGTCCAGTGTTAGAATCTCATGCACCTTTACTTGCATACTATGTCCAGTGTTAGAATCTCATGCACCTTTACTTGCATACTATGTCCAGTGTTAGAATCTCATGCACCTTTACTTGCATACTATGTCCAGTGTTAGAATCTCATGCACCTTTACTTGCATACTATGTCCAGTGTTAGAATCTCATGCACCTTTACTTGCATACTATGTCCAGTGTTAGAATCTCATGCACCTTTACTTGCATACTATGTCCAGTGTTAGAATCTCATGCACCTTTACTTGCATACTATGTCCAGTGTTAGAATCTCATGCACCTTTACTTGCATACTATGTCCAGTGTTAGAATCTCATGCACCTTTACTTGCATACTGTGTCCAGTGTTAGAATCTCATGCACCTTTACTTGCATACTATGTCCAGTGTTAGAATCTCATGCACCTTTACTTGCATACTGTGTCCAGTGTTAGAATCTCATGCACCTTTACTTGCATACTATGTCCAGTGTTAGAATCTCATGCACCTTTACTTGCATACTATGTCCAGTGTTAGAATCTCATGCACCTTTACTTGCATACTATGTCCAGTGTTAGAATCTCATGCACCTTTACTTGCATACTATGTCCAGTGTTAGAATCTCATGCACCTTTACTTGCATACTATGTCCAGTGTTAGAATCTCATGCACCTTTACTTGCATACTATGTCCAGTGTTAGAATCTCATGCACCTTTACTTGCATACTATGTCCAGTGTTAGAATCTCATGCACCTTTACTTGCATACTATGTCCAGTGTTAGAATCTCATGCACCTTTACTTGCATACTATGTCCAGTGTTAGAATCTCATGCACCTTTACTTGCATACTATGTCCAGTGTTAGAATCTCATGCACCTTTACTTGCATGCTATGTCCAGTGTTAGAATCTCATGCACCTTTACTTGCATGCTATGTCCAGTGTTAGAATCTCATGCACCTTTACTTGCATACTATGTCCAGTGTTAGAATCTCATGCACCTTTACTTGCATACTATGTCCAGTGTTAGAATCTCATGCACCTTTACTTGCATACTATGTCCAGTGTTAGAATCTCATGCACCTTTACTTGCATACTATGTCCAGTGTTAGAATCTCATGCACCTTTACTTGCATACTATGTCCAGTGTTAGAATCTCATGCACCTTTACTTGCATACTATGTCCAGTGTTAGAATCTCATGCACCTTTACTTGCATACTATGTCCAGTGTTAGAATCTCATGCACCTTTACTTGCATACTATGTCCAGTGTTAGAATCTCATGCACCTTTACTTGCATACTATGTCCAGTGTTAGAATCTCATGCACCTTTACTTGCATACTATGTCCCGTGTTAGAATCTCATGCACCTTTACTTGCATACTATGTCCAGTGTCAGAATCTCATGCACCTTTACTTGCATACTATGTCCAGTGTCAGAATCTCATGCACCTTTACTTGCATACTGTGTCCAGTGTTAGAATCTCATGCACCTTTTACTTGCATACTGTGTCCAGTGTTAGAATCTCATGCACCTTTACTTGCATACTGTGTCCAGTGTTAGAATCTCATGCACCTTTACTTGCATACTGTGTCCAGTGTTAGAATCTCATGCACCTTTACTTGCATACTGTGTCCAGTGTTAGAATCTCATGCACCTTTACTTGCATACTGTGTCCAGTGTTAGAATCTCATGCACCTTTACTTGCATACTGTGTCCAGTGTTAGAATCTCATGCACCTTTACTTGCATACTGTGTCCAGTGTTAGAATCTCATGCACCTTTACTTGCATACTATGTCCAGTGTTAGAATCTCATGCACCTTTACTTGCATACTATGTCCAGTGTTAGAATCTCATGCACCTTTACTTGCATACTATGTCCAGTGTTAGAATCTCATGCACCTTTACTTGCATACTATGTCCAGTGTTAGAATCTCATGCACCTTTACTTGCATACTATGTCCAGTGTTAGAATCTCATGCACCTTTACTTGCATACTATGTCCAGTGTTAGAATCTCATGCACCTTTACTTGCATACTATGTCCAGTGTTAGAATCTCATGCACCTTTACTTGCATACTATGTCCAGTGTTAGAATCTCATGCACCTTTACTTGCATACTATGCCCAGTGTTAGAATCTCATGCACCTTTACTTGCATACTGTGTCCAGTGTTAGAATCTCATGCACCTTTACTTGCATACTGTGTCCAGTGTTAGAATCTCATGCACCTTTACTTGCATACTGTGTCCAGTGTTAGAATCTCATGCACCTTTACTTGCATACTATGTCCAGTGTTAGAATCTCATGCACCTTTACTTGCATACTATGTCCAGTGTTAGAATCTCATGCACCTTTACTTGCATACTATGTCCAGTGTTAGAATCTCATGCACCTTTACTTGCATACTATGTCCAGTGTTAGAATCTCATGCACCTTTACTTGCATACTATGTCCAGTGTTAGAATCTCATGCACCTTTACTTGCATACTATGTCCAGTGTTAGAATCTCATGCACCTTTACTTGCATACTATGTCCAGTGTTAGAATCTCATGCACCTTTACTTGCATACTATGTCCAGTGTTAGAATCTCATGCACCTTTACTTGCATACTATGTCCAGTGTTAGAATCTCATGCACCTTTACTTGCATACTGTGTCCAGTGTTAGAATCTCATGCACCTTTACTTGCATACTATGTCCAGTGTTAGAATGTCATGCACCTTTACTTGCATACTATGTCCAGTGTTAGAATCTCATGCACCTTTACTTGCATACTATGTCCAGTGTTAGAATCTCATGCACCTTTACTTGCATACTATGTCCAGTGTTAGAATCTCATGCACCTTTACTTGCATACTATGTCCAGTGTTAGAATCTCATGCACCTTTACTTGCATACTATGTCCAGTGTTAGAATCTCATGCACCTTTACTTGCATACTATGTCCAGTGTTAGAATCTCATGCACCTTTACTTGCATACTATGTCCAGTGTTAGAATCTCATGCACCTTTACTTGCATACTATGTCCAGTGTTAGAATCTCATGCACCTTTACTTGCATACTATGTCCAGTGTTAGAATCTCATGCACCTTTACTTGCATACTGTGTCCAGTGTTAGAATCTCATGCACCTTTACTTGCATACTATGTCCAGTGTTAGAATCACATGCATTTTTACTTGCATACTATGTCCAGTGTTAGTATCTCATGCACCTTTACTTGCATACTGTGTCCAGTGTTAGAATCTCATGCACCTTTACTTGCATACTGTGTCCAGTGTTAGAATCTCATGCACCTTTACTTGCATACTGTGTCCAGTGTTAGAATCTCATGCACCTTTACTTGCATACTGTGTCCAGTGTTAGAATCTCATGCACCTTTACTTGCATACTGTGTCCAGTGTTAGAATCTCATGCACCTTTACTTGCATACTGTGTCCAGTGTTAGAATCTCATGCACCTTTACTTGCATACTATGTCCAGTGTTAGAATCTCATGCACCTTTACTTGCATACTATGTCCAGTGTTAGAATCTCATGCACCTTTACTTGCATACTGTGTCCAGTGTTAGAATCTCATGCACCTTTACTTGCATACTATGTCCAGTGTTAGAATCTCATGCACCTTTACTTGCATACTATGTCCAGTGTTAGAATCTCATGCACCTTTACTTGCATACTATGTCCAGTGTCAGAATCTCATGCACCTTTACTTGCATACTATGTCCAGTGTTAGAATCTCATGCACCTTTACTTGCATATGTCCAGTGTTAGAATCTCATGCACCTTTACTTGCATACTATGTCCAGTGTTAGAATCTCATGCACCTTTACTTGCATACTATGTCCAGTGTTAGAATCTCATGCACCTTTACTTGCATACTATGTCCAGTGTTAGAATCTCATGCACCTTTACTTGCATACTATGTCCAGTGTTAGAATCTCATGCACCTTTACTTGCATACTATGTCCAGTGTTAGAATCTCATGCACCTTTACTTGCATACTATGTCCAGTGTTAGAATCTCATGCACCTTTACTTGCATACTATGTCCAGTGTTAGAATCTCATGCACCTTTACTTGCATACTGTGTCCAGTGTTAGAATCTCATGCACCTTTACTTGCATACTATGTCCAGTGTTAGAATCTCATGCACCTTTACTTGCATACTATGTCCAGTGTTAGAATCTCATGCACCTTTACTTGCATACTATGTCCAGTGTTAGAATCTCATGCACCTTTACTTGCATACTATGTCCAGTGTTAGAATCTCATGCACCTTTACTTGCATACTATGTCCAGTGTTAGAATCTCATGCACCTTTACTTGCATACTATGTCCAGTGTTAGAATCTCATGCACCTTTACTTGCATACTATGTCCAGTGTTAGAATCTCATGCACCTTTACTTGCATACTATGTCCAGTGTTAGAATCTCATGCACCTTTACTTGCATACTATGTCCAGTGTTAGAATCTCATGCACCTTTACTTGCATACTATGTCCAGTGTTAGAATCTCATGCACCTTTACTTGCATACTATGTCCAGTGTTAGAATCTCATGCACCTTTACTTGCATACTATGTCCAGTGTCAGAATCTCATGCACCTTTACTTGCATACTATGTCCAGTGTTAGAATCTCATGCACCTTTACTTGCATACTATGTCCAGTGTTAGAATCTCATGCACCTTTACTTGCATACTATGTCCAGTGTCAGAATCTCATGCACCTTTACTTGCATACTATGTCCAGTGTTAGAATCTCATGCACCTTTACTTGCATGCTATGTCCAGTGTTAGAATCTCATGCACCTTTACTTGCATGCTATGTCCAGTGTTAGAATCTCATGCACCTTTACTTGCATACTGTGTCCAGTGTTAGAATCTCATGCACCTTTACTTGCATACTGTGTCCAGTGTTAGAATCTCATGCACCTTTACTTGCATACTGTGTCCAGTGTTAGAATCTCATGCACCTTTACTTGCATACTGTGTCCAGTGTTAGAATCTCATGCACCTTTACTTGCATACTGTGTCCAGTGTTAGAATCTCATGCACCTTTACTTGCATACTGTGTCCAGTGTTAGAATCTCATGCACCTTTACTTGCATACTGTGTCCAGTGTTAGAATCTCATGCACCTTTACTTGCATACTGTGTCCAGTGTTAGAATCTCATGCACCTTTACTTGCATACTGTGTCCAGTGTTAGAATCTCATGCACCTTTACTTGCATACTATGTCCAGTGTTAGAATCTCATGCACCTTTACTTGCATACTGTGTCCAGTGTTAGAATCTCATGCACCTTTACTTGCATACTATGTCCAGTGTTAGAATCTCATGCACCTTTACTTGCATACTATGTCCAGTGTTAGAATCTCATGCACCTTTACTTGCATGCTATGTCCAGTGTTAGAATCTCATGCACCTTTACTTGCATGCTATGTCCAGTGTTAGAATCTCATGTACCTTTACTTGCATACTGTGTCCAGTGTTAGAATCTCATGCACCTTTACTTGCATACTGTGTCCAGTGTTAGAATCTCATGCACCTTTACTTGCATACTATGTCCAGTGTTAGAATCTCATGCACCTTTACTTGCATACTATGTCCAGTGTTAGAATCTCATGCACCTTTACTTGCATACTATGTCCAGTGTTAGAATCTCATGCACCTTTACTTGCATACTATGTCCAGTGTTAGAATCTCATGCACCTTTACTTGCATACTATGTCCAGTGTTAGAATCTCATGCACCTTTACTTGCATACTATGTCCAGTGTTAGAATCTCATGCACCTTTACTTGCATACTATGTCCAGTGTTAGAATCTCATGCACCTTTACTTGCATACTGTGTCCAGTGTTAGAATCTCATGCACCTTTACTTGCATACTATGCCCAGTGTTAGAATCTCATGCACCTTTACTTGCATACTATGTCCAGTGTTAGAATCTCATGCACCTTTACTTGCATACTATGTCCAGTGTTAGAATCTCATGCACCTTTACTTGCATACTATGTCCAGTGTTAGAATCTCATGCACCTTTACTTGCATACTATGTCCAGTGTTAGAATCTCATGCACCTTTACTTGCATACTGTGTCCAGTGTTAGAATCTCATGCACCTTTACTTGCATACTATGCCCAGTGTTAGAATCTCATGCACCTTTACTTGCATACTGTGTCCAGTGTTAGAATCTCATGCACCTTTACTTGCATACTGTGTCCAGTGTTAGAATCTCATGCACCTTTACTTGCATACTGTGTCCAGTGTTAGAATCTCATGCACCTTTACTTGCATACTATGTCCAGTGTTAGAATCTCATGCACCTTTACTTGCATACTATGTCCAGTGTTAGAATCTCATGCACCTTTACTTGCATACTATGTCCAGTGTTAGAATCTCATGCACCTTTACTTGCATACTATGTCCAGTGTTAGAATCTCATGCACCTTTACTTGCATACTATGTCCAGTGTTAGAATCTCATGCACCTTTACTTGCATACTATGTCCAGTGTTAGAATCTCATGCACCTTTACTTGCATACTATGTCCAGTGTTAGAATCTCATGCACCTTTACTTGCATACTATGTCCAGTGTTAGAATCTCATGCACCTTTACTTGCATACTATGTCCAGTGTTAGAATCTCATGCACCTTTACTTGCATACTATGTCCAGTGTTAGAATCTCATGCACCTTTACTTGCATACTATGTCCAGTGTTAGAATCTCATGCACCTTTACTTGCATACTATGTCCAGTGTTAGAATCTCATGCACCTTTACTTGCATACTATGTCCAGTGTTAGAATCTCATGCACCTTTACTTGCATACTATGTCCAGTGTTAGAATCTCATGCACCTTTACTTGCATACTATGTCCAGTGTTAGAATCTCATGCACCTTTACTTGCATACTGTGTCCAGTGTTAGAATCTCATGCACCTTTACTTGCATACTGTGTCCAGTGTTAGAATCTCATGCACCTTTACTTGCATACTGTGTCCAGTGTTAGAATCTCATGCACCTTTACTTGCATACTATGTCCAGTGTTAGAATCTCATGCACCTTTACTTGCATACTATGTCCAGTGTTAGAATCTCATGCACCTTTACTTGCATACTATGTCCAGTGTTAGAATCTCATGCACCTTTACTTGCATACTATGTCCAGTGTTAGAATCTCATGCACCTTTACTTGCATACTATGTCCAGTGTTAGAATCTCATGCACCTTTACTTGCATACTATGTCCAGTGTTAGAATCTCATGCACCTTTACTTGCATACTATGTCCAGTGTTAGAATCTCATGCACCTTTACTTGCATACTATGTCCAGTGTTAGAATCTCATGCACCTTTACTTGCATACTATGTCCAGTGTTAGAATCTCATGCACCTTTACTTGCATACTATGTCCAGTGTTAGAATCTCATGCACCTTTACTTGCATACTATGTCCAGTGTTAGAATCTCATGCACCTTTACTTGCATACTATGTCCAGTGTTAGAATCTCATGCACCTTTACTTGCATACTATGTCCAGTGTTAGAATCTCATGCACCTTTACTTGCATACTATGTCCAGTGTTAGAATCTCATGCACCTTTACTTGCATACTATGTCCAGTGTCAGAATCTCATGCACCTTTACTTGCATACTGTGTCCAGTGTTAGAATCTCATGCACCTTTACTTGCATACTATGTCCAGTGTTAGAATCTCATGCACCTTTACTTGCATACTATGTCCAGTGTTAGAATCTCATGCACCTTTACTTGCATACTGTGTCCAGTGTTAGAATCTCATGCACCTTTACTTGCATACTGTGTCCAGTGTTAGAATCTCATGCACCTTTACTTGCATACTGTGTCCAGTGTTAGAATCTCATGCACCTTTACTTGCATACTGTGTCCAGTGTTAGAATCTCATGCACCTTTACTTGCATACTGTGTCCAGTGTTAGAATCTCATGCACCTTTACTTGCATACTATGTCCAGTGTTAGAATCTCATGCACCTTTACTTGCATACTATGTCCAGTGTTAGAATCTCATGCACCTTTACTTGCATACTATGTCCAGTGTTAGAATCTCATGCACCTTTACTTGCATACTGTGTCCAGTGTTAGAATCTCATGCACCTTTACTTGCATACTGTGTCCAGTGTTAGAATCTCATGCACCTTTACTTGCATACTGTGTCCAGTGTTAGAATCTCATGCACCTTTACTTGCATACTGTGTCCAGTGTTAGAATCTCATGCACCTTTACTTGCATACTGTGTCCAGTGTTAGAATCTCATGCACCTTTACTTGCATACTGTGTCCAGTGTTAGAATCTCATGCACCTTTACTTGCATACTATGTCCAGTGTTAGAATCTCATGCACCTTTACTTGCATACTGTGTCCAGTGTTAGAATCTCATGCACCTTTACTTGCATACTATGTCCAGTGTTAGAATCTCATGCACCTTTACTTGCATACTATGTCCAGTGTTAGAATCTCATGCACCTTTACTTGCATACTATGTCCAGTGTTAGAATCTCATGCACCTTTACTTGCATACTGTGTCCAGTGTTAGAATCTCATGCACCTTTACTTGCATACTGTGTCCAGTGTTAGAATCTCATGCACCTTTACTTGCATACTGTGTCCAGTGTTAGAATCTCATGCACCTTTACTTGCATACTATGTCCAGTGTTAGAATCTCATGCACCTTTACTTGCATACTATGTCCAGTGTTAGAATCTCATGCACCTTTACTTGCATACTATGTCCAGTGTTAGAATCTCATGCACCTTTACTTGCATACTATGTCCAGTGTTAGAATCTCATGCACCTTTACTTGCATACTATGTCCAGTGTTAGAATCTCATGCACCTTTACTTGCATACTATGTCCAGTGTTAGAATCTCATGCACCTTTACTTGCATACTATGTCCAGTGTTAGAATCTCATGCACCTTTACTTGCATACTATGTCCAGTGTTAGAATCTCATGCACCTTTACTTGCATACTATGTCCAGTGTTAGAATCTCATGCACCTTTACTTGCATACTATGTCCAGTGTTAGAATCTCATGCACCTTTACTTGCATACTATGTCCAGTGTTAGAATCTCATGCACCTTTACTTGCATACTATGTCCAGTGTTAGAATCTCATGCACCTTTACTTGCATGCTATGTCCAGTGTTAGAATCTCATGCACCTTTACTTGCATGCTATGTCCAGTGTTAGAATCTCATGCACCTTTACTTGCATACTGTGTCCAGTGTTAGAATCTCATGCACCTTTACTTGCATACTGTGTCCAGTGTTAGAATCTCATGCACCTTTACTTGCATACTATGTCCAGTGTTAGAATGTCATGCACCTTTACTTGCATACTATGTCCAGTGTTAGAATCTCATGCACCTTTACTTGCATACTATGTCCAGTGTTAGAATCTCATGCACCTTTACTTGCATACTATGTCCAGTGTTAGAATCTCATGCACCTTTACTTGCATACTATGTCCAGTGTTAGAATGTCATGCACCTTTACTTGCATACTATGTCCAGTGTTAGAATCTCATGCACCTTTACTTGCATACTATGTCCAGTGTTAGAATCTCAGGCAACTTTACTTGCATACTATGTCCAGTGTTAGAATCTCATGCACCTTTACTTGCATACTATGTCCAGTGTTAGAATCTCATGCACCTTTACTTGCATACTATGTCCAGTGTTAGAATCTCATGCACCTTTACTTGCATACTATGTCCAGTGTTAGAATCTCATGCACCTTTACTTGCATACTATGTCCAGTGTTAGAATCTCATGCACCTTTACTTGCATACTGTGTCCAGTGTTAGAATCTCATGCACCTTTACTTGCATACTGTGTCCAGTGTTAGTATCTCATGCACCTTTGCTTGCATAATATGTCCAGTGTTAGAATCTCTTGCACCTTTACTTGCATACTTTGTCCAGTGTTGGAATCTCATGCACCTTTACTTGCATACTGTATCCAGTGTTAGAATCTCATGCACCTTTACTTGCATACTGTGTCCAGTGTTAGAATCTCATGCACCTTTACTTGCATACTGTGTCCAGTGTTAGAATCTCATGCACCTTTACTTGCATACTGTGTCCAGTGTTAGAATCTCATGCACCTTTACTTGCATACTGTGTCCAGTGTTAGAATCTCATGCACCTTTACTTGCATACTATGTCCAGTGTTAGAATCTCATGCACCTTTACTTGCATACTATGTCCAGTGTTAGAATCTCATGCACCTTTGCTTGCATAATATGTCCAGTGTTAGAATCTCTTGCACCTTTACTTGCATACTTTGTCCAGTGTTGGAATCTCATGCACCTTTACTTGCATACTGTATCCAGTGTTAGAATCTCATGCACCTTTACTTGCATACTGTGTCCAGTGTTAGAATCTCATGCACCTTTACTTGCATACTGTGTCCAGTGTTAGAATCTCATGCACCTTTACTTGCATACTGTGTCCAGTGTTAGAATCTCATGCACCTTTACTTGCATACTGTGTCCAGTGTTAGAATCTCATGCACCTTTACTTGCATACTGTGTCCAGTGTTAGAATCTCATGCACCTTTACTTGCATACTGTGTCCAGTGTTAGAATCTCATGCACCTTTACTTGCATACTGTGTCCAGTGTTAGAATCTCATGCACCTTTACTTGCATACTATGTCCAGTGTTAGAATCTCATGCACCTTTACTTGCATACTATGTCCAGTGTTAGAATCTCATGCACCTTTACTTGCATACTATGTCCAGTGTTAGAATCTCATGCACCTTTACTTGCATACTATGTCCAGTGTTAGAATCTCATGCACCTTTACTTGCATACTATGCCCAGTGTTAGAATCTCATGCACCTTTACTTGCATACTGTGTCCAGTGTTAGAATCTCATGCACCTTTACTTGCATACTGTGTCCAGTGTTAGAATCTCATGCACCTTTACTTGCATACTGTGTCCAGTGTTAGAATCTCATGCACCTTTACTTGCATACTGTGTCCAGTGTTAGAATCTCATGCACCTTTACTTGCATACTATGTCCAGTGTTAGAATCTCATGCACCTTTACTTGCATACTATGTCCAGTGTTAGAATCTCATGCACCTTTACTTGCATACTATGTCCAGTGTTAGAATCTCATGCACCTTTACTTGCATACTATGTCCAGTGTTAGAATCTTATGCACCTTTACTTGCATACTATGTCCAGTGTTAGAATCACATGCATTTTTACTTGCATACTATGTCCAGTGTTAGTATTAGAACGCATGAGATTCTATGTCCAGTGTTAGAATCTCATGCACCTTTACTTGCATACTATGTCCTGTGTTAGAATCTCATGCACCTTTACTTGCATACTATGTCCAGTGTTAGAATTTCATGCACCTTTACTTGCATACTATGTCCAATGTTAGAATCTCATGCACCTTTACTTGCATACTATGTCCAGTGTTAGAATGTCATACACCTTTACTTGCATACTATGTCCAGTGTTAGAATGTCATGCACCTTTACTTGCATACTATGTCCAGTGTTAGAATCTCATGCACCTTTACTTGCATACTATGTCCAGTTAAACACACTATCTTTGTGCTTCCAAGTCACCCTTAGGAAGCTGTCCTAGTGTCTCAATGGGCTGCCTGTTTAAAATTGTTAAATAAAATAATTAAGAATTAATCTGATTAAAAATAGAGTAACAGACTCTGATTAATGTATGAATGCATATCTTAAATTTCTGGTGGTCCATTGTCTGTCCATGTGTTTACCATCTACACCACTAAGTCTGGATTACCACACCAGTTTATTTTATTTGTCTTTGTTGACTGGGAAAGTCTGACTAAGCAAAGCCCCTTTTCAGTGGTGGCCCAGGCAGAGAGGTCCAGCACAACTACATAGGTAGGTAACATATTAAAGTTACATTGTTTCTTTTACACAGTTTCTTATAGCAGAAATAGTTTGGAGTCTGGTGTGTGTGTATACGTGTAGGTTTATATATATATATGTGTATGTATGTGTAATATCTGTGTGCGTGCACGTGTGTATGTATGTGTATATATATATATATATATATATATATATATATATATATATATATATATATATATATATATATATATACACACACACACACACACACACACACACACACACACACATATATATATATATATATATATATACACACACACACATATATATATATATATATATATATATATATATATATATATATACACACACACACACACACACACACACACACACACATATATATATATATATATACACACACACACACACACACACACACACATATATATATATATATATATATATATATATATATACACACACACACACATATATATATATATATAATATATATATATATATATATATATATATATATATATATATATATATACACACACACACACACACACACACACACACACACACATATATATCTGGATCTACTTCAAATAAATGAAAGACCGCTTACCCGAAGATGACATCGCTGAGACGAGAGCACCAAAACTTCAGTTTAAAGAAGGAGCACATTGCCAAAACGTTTCTCATGATAAGTAACCAGTTGGCCAACATGGGAAAATTTGCCCCTGTCCCCACTGTAGTGTGATCCCAGAGTTGGTATATTTTGTTGGGGGGGTATGGGTGACGTGGTGGGTGTAGCCCCCCACCTTGGTGGGTTGGAGATAATGTGATGTATTTTTCGTTCACAAATATGAAGGCACCCAGGACACCAGGAATGTTGCACACTTCTTTATTCATGATTCACAATTCACAGTTTAAGCGCTTTCATCCAATTGCTGTTGGGTTTCCTCAGAACAATGAACATTACTAACTCAGCCTTTTTATACCCCTCCCTGTAAATCAATTAAACAATTAAAAATAACTGGTAGGTTAAAATTCCTTTAAACACCAATTAAAATTGCATAGTATTGCACCAACCCCACCTATTTGTTAGACACATAAAATGCATGTTAAAATTCAGAATACTGTCTCATTCTGACAATAAAATACTAAACAGTATCAAAAAATTGTTGCCAACTTATCCAAGTAAATTAAATAAATGCTACGTACACTAGTGTTGTGTATGTTAACCTAAAATGTGTTTAATTTTTAGTATGGCTGGAAATACTGACACTGTAGTGGCTGGGGCACTGAAGGAGGTCTTGGGGGTGGAGATATGAAGAGCCATTGCCTGTTCATCTTGGGGGAAGGAATTATGAAAGGGGTTTGTCACAGGGTAGCATTTGATAAATTTGATAAATGCCTGCATAATGGCCATGTCATGATGTACTCTTGTCCTAAAGGGATAGCTGGGGTAGGACTGAGGGAACCAACTAGATGGTTTTGAGACACAAGGAAAAACAAAAGCTTTAAAAAACTGCTTTGACTTTGTACTTATTATGGTAATTCTCATAGAGAGCCATCTTGCAAAACTTGAGCACATAATTTCAAATGAGATGTTTCACTGTTGCAGTCTTCACATTTGGGTTAACCCTGCCAGGGTAGCCCTCGGCCGGCCCGAATACCAGAGGCTTAGTATTTCTGCATCGGTTGCTGTCGCTTCAAGACTGACGTCAGGTCATCAGTAGTATAAAGTAAGCCAGCCGATGCCATTACATCAGTCTTTCTTGCCATGGAGGCCAAAGCAGAAGCAGTTTGCATGAGTGCCAGTCGGCCACTACCCGAGTTTCGACTACCAAATTGAAGCCAAAGTCTGCTAAAGCTGAGTACCCCATTGGGGATCCTTTTTTCTTGCAATAACTGATGTCAGGAAAAGTTAACAATTGTCTCACCCATGGAAAGCAAATCCGACACCGAGACTTCATTCTTACTGCGTCACTTGTTTAGGCCCAGACCACGACATTCCCTGCTGTCGCTTCTGTGCTATGTTCAACACCAGAACTATCCGTCGTCAGGCCCTTACTGTAGTTAGATATTTTCGCTTACAGTCCTTGAACTCCTGTAATCTTCGGTAAGCCATCCGACAGCACATCTTCTGAAAAAAACGTATAGATAAAGACAGACAGACCGCACAGGTCCAAACCTACTGACGACACTCCTGTTAAGCTAATCTTCAGTTCTTCTGTCTTCAGTGAGGTGCTTTCGCAACCCCTGATGCCCACTTCTGTGGATTCGCAGGCCACTACCGAGACCCTTTTGGAGTCTGGTATGCCGCAAAACTCTTCTTCGACTAAGGATCCTCTGATTGTCTCTCCCTTGGATGGGTCCAGAGCCGCTGAGTAGGCACCGGCTTCTGTGGAAGTCCTTCGCAATACATATTCTTGACACAAACCGATGTCTTCTTTCGCGAATACCGTTCTTTCAAAAACAAATGAGTTTCTTAGGCCCAGGGTATGAACCACAACCAAGAAACCGATGACCCAATCTCAGGCACCTGCTTCCTTGCCTCATTCTCAAATGCTTAAAATGGCAGAAGACCTTATCATGCTTATCAGGGGAAACCAAGATACCCCCTCCAAAAGGGAAAGAGATCTGTCCCCTGTATTTTAGTCTGAACAACAGTCAGATGACTCTGATGCATCTGAATATGAAGACATGCAACCCCTCTCTACTTATGAGGATTCTGATGCAGAGGATTCCATCCCTTCAGCCTCTCCCCCAGAGGATTTTTCCTTTGGGGAAACCCTTCATACCTTAAGAGAGCATTTCCATTGGGAGAGTTAGGACTACCCTAAGTCTAAAAAGAGACTCAGAGAATTCTTAGATCTTCCACAGCACAGACTCTTGGCCATCCCCCCAGTCCTGTATGTTGTGGAGGATGTTTTCCTGTAATCCAGCTTGACTTCTGACACCCAGAAAACCAGACAGGTACTACAGAGTCCCTGACTCTCACAAATTTCTTTTTAAAAATCCTACTGGTGACCCTGAGGTCATTTCTCAAGAGCCTAAAGGGATTAAAGCTACCTCTGCTAAGAATCCCACCCCCCTCAGATAGGGATTCCCGAGCACTAGACAGATGGGGTAAAAAAGTATACACCTCAGCTACTCTTGCTATCAGGGCACTAAATTGTCAGTTACATATGCTAAAATTTCAGCAACATACCCTGGAACTCCTCAAACAAAAAATGTGTTCCTTTCCTGCTTGTGCAGAATCTAAAGAGTTACAAGAGTTAATGCCTTCTGCAAGGCAAGTAACTAAACACACCTTGTACTGTGGTTTTGACGCCCTAGAAGCTTCTTGCAGGGCAGCAGTCACCAGATCTGTCCTTAGAAGGCATGCATAGCTTAAGGAACAGCCCTTGCCAGACCATGTCAAATCTAAATTGTTGGATGCCCCCTTGCACAAAGACAACTTATTTGGCACTAAGGCAGAAGAAGTCTTAGAAAAGATGGAAGAAAAAGCAAAAATCTATTCAGACAATTAAGGATTTCCTACAGGTCCAGCCACCCAGGTTCAACAGGCATTGTCCAACCAAACACTGGTCCTTTCCTGCTCCCACTAAACCAGTTCAGCCCAGACCCCGGGGAACCAGACCCAGCCACAGGGAATGCAGAGATCTAAGCAGCGGACTACCTCCACTTCAAAACAAGGGAGTTCTAAGCCACCCCCTTATGGTAAAAACTCACAATGACTCACCTCCACCAACCCCCATCCCTCTGCCCACATTCACTTACCCCTAGGAGGAAAACTCTCCTTTCATGCAAGTACCTGGGCCACTATTACCAACGACCACTGGGTTCTCAACTTAGTGTCCTAGGGATACAACTTTTCTTTCCACACCCTTCCAACCCCAAAAGGGTTCCCAGATCTTCCTCCAAACCAGTGAGCAGAGACACAGAAGCAAGTCCTTTCCCTGCCCTCTATGAGGGCTGTAGAGCACGTTCCTGCAGAACAGACAGGCCAAGGTTTTTACACCAGACTTTTTCTGGTACCCAGAAAAGAGGGCACCTGGCACCCATCCTCGATCTATCCATTCTAAACACCTTCCTGGTGATCCCAAAATTCAAAATACTCACCCTGCAAGGATGCTTGGCTAGCCACCTTAGATCTAAATGAGGCCTACCTCCACATTCCTATCAGGGACTCATGCAGAAAATATCTAAGTTTCAGGGCTGGATCTCAGCACTTTCAGTTCTCTGCACTTCCCTTTGGCTTATCTACTGCTCCCAGAGTTTTCACAAAATGTCTGGCTCCGGCCATAGCCTTTTGCAGACAAAGGAATATCCAGATTTACCCATACTTAAACAACTGCCTAATTCAGGCAGACAGCCAGGAAAAGCTGCTCAAGCACCTGGCCTTTGTCAAGTCCTTACTAACCTCCCTAGGGTACACACTCAACGAAAAGGTACCCACCCAAAGGATTATATTCCTGGGAGCAAGCCTGGACACAGCATCCCAGATAGCATTCCTTACACCAGAAAAGCAAATTTTCCTGACAGCCTACTTCTCTCAACTAGCCACCAGACACCAGCTATCTGCAAGGAAAGTCCTGCAAGTTCTGGGGTTCATGGCATCTTGCATACTCCTCATTCCTTATGCCAAACTGCATATGAGGAAACTTCAATGGTACTTAAAAACCCTTTGGTGTCAACACTCTCAAGACCTGGAGACTTATACCTATAATTCTTTGCCTCAGAAAAGATTTTCTTTGGTGGGCAACAGCATGCTCCCACAACAAGGGACTACCATTCTCACCACCCAGACCCTCACCACAGATGCATCAGACTATGCCTGGGGTGCACACCTGAACGGCAGGTGCATACAGGGCCAATGGAGCCCACAGCAAATCCCTCTGCACATCAACCAAAAAGAGATGATGGCTGTCCAGCACACCTTGATAGCTTTCAAAACCCTTCTCTCCCCAGGGGCTCTCCTAATCAAAACAGACAACACCACTGTGATGTGGTACATCAACAAGCAGGGAGGGACTCACTCCTACTCTCTATGCAGGCTGGCCATGACCCTTTGGCACACAGCCTCTGCCATGCAACTCTACCTGTTAGCACAATTCCTACCAGGTTGTCTCAACTCTCTGGCAGACCAATTAAGCAGAAATCTGCTGGACCCACACAAGTGGCAGCTCAACAGAAGAACCTTCACCCTAATAACTCAGAAATGGGGCACCCCGTAGGTCGACCTCTTTGCCTCCTACACCAACCATCAGCTCAGCAAATTCTGCACCAGGAAGCATCTCTGCATGGCTTGAAAAGTGGATGCCCTGTCCTTCCCCTGGGTCAATTTATTGATCTATGCCTTTCCTCCACTACCTCTCATTCCCAGGGTACTGCTCAAAATAAA
Organism: Protopterus annectens; assembly: GCF_019279795.1. Lineage (NCBI taxonomy): Eukaryota > Metazoa > Chordata > Ceratodontiformes > Protopteridae > Protopterus > Protopterus annectens. Next base: position 626,093,152 of record NC_056743.1, on the reverse strand, counting down.
GGAGAAAAAAACAAGAACCATTCTTATAGCTCCAGGCTGGCCTTGCCAGCACTGGTACCCCATGCTGCGCAGCCTGTTCCTACTGCCTTCATGGCATCTTCCTCAGATTCCAAACCTCCTGACCCAGAGGGAAGGGGGGATTCTTGCATCCCCAATTGTAGACACTCAATTTGGCAGCTTGGCTTATTCCCTAACCCCCAATCAATCTGCCAACCTCATTAAACAAGTTTTAGATGTTATACATGAGGCCAGATACCCTAGAACTAGAATGTCTTATGCTGACAAATGGAAAAGGTTCTGCACTTGGATTCAGGCTAAGGGAGCCAATACGGCACAGCCCTCCCTCTCTCTCATCTTGGAATACTTAGCTGACCTGCTACACAGTGGCCTGTCTTTTTCCTCTATTAAAATTCATGCCTCTGCTATCTCTGCTCATTTTCCCACTGAGCAACCCCTTTTCTCACACCCTTTGATCAAACAGTTCCTAAGAGGGGCTAGCAACTTGAGGCCACCCAGAAGAGCACCAACCCCAGCTTGGGACCTTAACTTTGTGTTAGAAAAGCTCACCCTGTCCCCCTTCTAACCAGTTTCTTCTGCAGAGCTAAAATTTCTTTCCTGGAAGACAGCTTTCCTTCTGGTCATCACTTCAGTCAGAAGAGTTTCCGAGCTGCAAGCACTCATGGCTGTGGGAACCCTTCATCATCTTCCATGCTGACAAGGTATCCCTCAGGATTAACCCATCCTTCATGCCCAAGGTGGTGTCCAGTGTGGCTCTCAACCAATCCATTCATTTGCCCACCTTTTTTCCAAATCCCCAGAACAAGGGAGAAAGGATCCTGCACTCTCTAGATGTGCACAGACAGCTCAGATTCTATCTAGACAGGACTAAATCCTTCAGAAAGTGTGATCAATTACTGGTTAGCTTTGCTACAGGGGCAGAAGCCAAAGCCATCTCCAAACAAACCATTTCCAAATGGATAGCACACTGCATCCATTTCTGCTACAAACAACATGGAAAGCCTCCCCTCAAGGGGGTCAGGACTCACTCCACCAGTGCAGCCTCCACCTCTGCAGCTTTCCTCAGAGGAATCTCAACCAGGGACATCCTGGAGGCTGCCACCTGGACATCTGTTCACACTTTTACCAAACATTACCACCTGCCTCTCTTCCCCAAATCCATTGTAGGGTTAGCCTCTGCAGTCTTGCAGGGCAACCTAGCCAGCCCCTAGTTTACTTGACTGCCTCCACCCATTTCCACAGCTTTGGGAATCAACCCAAATGTGATGACTGCACCAGTGAAACACGAAGAACATAGTACAGTTGTGTACCTACCATAAATGTAGATGTTTTGAGTGTATTCACTGCTGCAGTCCTGGTTTCCCTCCCTCCATCCATCCCCTTTTTTTCTCCTTTTTCCTTACAAGGGACATATTAGTATTTACTTTCTACTGGTGGGGTTCTTCCACCAGAACCTGACTCTTTCTTCGGGGCTTCTGACAGGTTAGGGCAAGAAAAACTGATGTAATGGCATCAGCTGCCTTACTTTATACTACTGACAACCTGACGTCAGTCCTGAAGTGACAGCAACCGACGCAGAAATACTAAGTCTCTGATATTCGGGCCAGCCGAGGTCTACTCTGGCAGGAATAGTGATGACTGCAACAGTGAATACACTCAAACATCTACATTTATGGTAAGTGTACACAACTGTACTTTCTCCCTGTCCTTCCTTTATCCTCTTTTTTTGTACTTATGACACACGCTGCTACTTTATTTTACATTTGTTGACCAGGAAAGTCTGACTGGGACAAAGCCCTTTTTCAGTGAAGGACCGGGGAGAAAAGCTCCATAGTACAAATATGAATAAAATATATATATTGCATTAAATATGTAATACAGAAAGGTTAATAGTATATAACTTAATGATAAAAAAAAGACAAGAGAAACTAGTGTACATTTTAAATAGACAGGAAAACATATAAGTGGAACTGACACACAGAATAGTCGAGAACGCAATTCAGTACGTTGACCAGTTACAAATTAAAATCAACAGAAGGTGTAAATTATTAGTAATAGGCTAAGATATAGTAGAGCAGAAATCAAATGCAGAGACGAGAAGTAATAAGAGAGTTAAGTGACTCTTAGAATGAAGAAGCAGGTTAGGTGGAGAAGAAGTCAAAGCAATGCAAAAAGTAAAGGGGGAAAGTGGTTAGGAAGGAGAGAAGGATAAAAAAGAGAAGAGCTAGAGTAAGGACCATCTTCAGGTACGCTGGTTACAGTGACATATCTGGGTGTGGTTTAGATATTCTTTGAGAGATCTCTTAAATTTGTAGACTTGAGGTATGCTTCCAAGGCCATGGGAAGCTTGTTCCATTGAATGGCAGGTGAGTAGCTATATAGATTCTGTCCAACTAAATTTTTAGGTTTATAAATCTGTAACAAATATTGAACAGAGCTCCTTAGAGGTTGGGGAGGGATATGAAATGAGAGTAGTGATGAAATACTAGGGCAGGAAGAAGGTTTATTGATGATGGAGTGGATGACGAGCAACTTTTAAGTTGCTTAGGGACTCTAGCCAATTGCGTAACCTGCAGGCATGACAGTGGTGAGATTTGGATGGCAGATTAGTAGCAAATCTAGCTACTTTGTTGTAGGTAGAGTCAAGTTTAGTGACAAGAGAAGACTGAAGATTTGTAAATATTTGCTAGCTGTAGAAAAGGTTGGGAAGAAGGTAAGCATTGACTAGTGACATTCTGGAGTCAGAGGTCAGGAACCTTTTGTTTCTATATTGGAGGCCAAGCTTTTGGTGAGTTTTCTTAATAGAGTGATGCATATGAAAGTCAAATTTCAGTTGGCCATCGATGATTAGTCCAAGGAGCTTAGTCTAACTAACAGGGATGATGTTAGTATTATTCAGTGAAAATATGTTAAATGAGGATTTGAGGTGGTAGAGGGGTTTTGGGAGAAAAAGTAAGAGTTTTGTCTTTTTAGGATTGAGTATTAGTTGATTGTTAGTAAGCCACGTTTCAGTATGATTGTATGATGTTTGTGTAATGGTAAGGAGTTCTGTTGGATTGTCACCTACAGATATAATAGTAAAGTCATCAGTATACTGTATAAGGGAAGACTGTGGACATGATTTATGTAGTTAATTAGTAAAAGTATTAAAAAGAAGGGGTCCAAGAATAGAGCCTTGTGGGATGCCAGTATTGATGGGGAGAAATAGCAGAGAGCCATTTGATGGACTGCTGCCAATGAGTAAGCCTCTTAAACCAGGCGATTGTTGCTGTGGAAAGGTTGAGTTGGGATAGCTTCGTGAAGAGTATAGGGTGGGAGACCCTATCAAAAGCTTTTGACAGATCTAAGAGTAGGCAGGACACAAGTTTATTGTTATCTCTAGCTAGGAAAATAGCACTGGCAAAAGAAATGAGAGCAGTACTGCTGCTGTGGTGTGGGCGGAAGCCGTGCTGGGTAGGGGTGATCAGGTTCCTATGAGTAAGGTAATCCATGCAGCTGTTTGTGGATGCAATGTTCAAGCATTTTTGAGAGTGGCGAAAGTATGGCGATAGGTTGAAAGGTGGTGGATGGATTGTGTGAAAGAATATCTGTGACAGTCAGGCATAAGTCTTGAAGAAGGCAGGAGTGTGGCACTGAACCAAGAGAGTTGGCGACAGTTAACACAATACCCCAACCCCATGTAGAAAAAGGGGGGCTGATGATAATGAAGATGATGATGAAATTGCTCATCAGAAAAGTATTTTTATTTAGAGGTGCTTCAGTAAGTACAGTTAGAAAACTTCTGCGATCATTTGTGGACATGGAGTGTGACCTGTAGCAGGTTATGAACTGATAATTTGTCTTGTTTAGGATAAATTAAACAGTTCATTAGGTCCTGTTTGTGGGTCATAGAGAATTTGCCTATAGATAACTGGGCCTCACATAAATATTGATACCACATTGCAGTTTTCAGCAGGTCTGAATGCATGACATGCATTGAAACTCAATAAAGTGGAAGTGCACTGTCTTCACTGAAACCAAGTTTTTGTTACAACACAGATACAGATGTGTTTTAGTTTTAGGAAAGTTTTGAGATCCATCAAATAATTGTTAAGATTTCTTGCAATGTGCAGAACAATCTTAATGTGGTCTGGATTGCAATTTACTGTAATTCTTTTTGTTATGTTGGAATGAGAAGCGTAGCTAGGATAGGGCAAATGGGCAGCCACCCTGGGTGCAAGGTGACAGCAGGCAGAATTGAAAGATCCATTTTTTTGTTTGCTTTTTACATTTGCGTTATCATGTAAACATGACAGTAGAGTGTGATAGTCTTATGACATGAGGCTCCTCCTTGGAGATGGGAGGAATGCAATATCAGAGAAGGGACTTTTTTGTTTTCATGTAGAGTGTGAGGATGTAGTATGTTGGGATTTGACTGTCCTGAGAGAAGGAGGAGTGCCAGATCTTGGGACAGGGACATTTTTTCTTTTTTGCTGACATTCAGAGCATGAGGATGTCGGGCTTTCAGACCAGGCACTCCTCCTTAGCTCAGGGAGTGGCACCAGGTGACAAATGAGCCAGCTGTGGTTTTGGTTGGAATGTCCAGAAAGTGGGATTTGCCTAAAAAGGGCACTATGGGAGCAGCAAGTGCTTTTGCCAGTATGTAAAAACCATGGAATAAAAAGTGCAGCCATCCTCAGTGAAGCAATTTGTGCTATCATCTCTTCCAAAGCCGACACATACTGGATCCCCATAGAAAGTCTCCAGCTGCTTAGCCAATTGTTAAGGCCAATTATTTTCTGGTGTATATGGCTATTATTTTGCTTGATGGTAGGACTGCACACAGGGCCAATGTTTTACCTGCATTTGGAGCATTCATTGCAAGCTCCAGCATGTTCCAGTGAATGGCCTTTTTGGTTGTGCCCCTCAGGTCATTCATATCTACATGAGCCACTACCAGGTCATAGTCATATTTATCGTGTTTGAGAGACTGTGGGTTCTCATGATGCCACAGATACTGGCACCAAAAATAATTAAATGTCACCCAGTGAATGTAGAATCAGTGTGCCTAATGATGAAGTCACCAGTTACTAGGACATTTCTACTTGGGCACACACACTTAGTGGCAGTGGAAGGTTCGCAGTCTGCAGCTTGGTGATGTGCAGAGTTATACGAGTATGCTGGAGTTGTACTAGCCATCAAAGCTTTTTAGTCCTGATTCTTGGAAGCATGGGTATATATATTTTGTACAGCTTCAGCATATATTGGTTTGGTGTGATCTTATGGAGGTGTGGGTGAGTTTATCTGTTTGTTGACCATCTGTGTAAATGAGATGGTGGCCTTCAGCTTACAAATTATGTCATGTCGGAGCAATAGAATCTGGTTGTCTGAAAGTTAGCCAGTTCCTGCACTGCCATTGAATACCATGTGCAATAAGACTGGCAACCAAAAGGATAAAGATATCCTGGAATGTAATAGGTGAGGTGAAGATGCACTAACATGATATAACAACTACTTGCACCTGCAGGGGAGAAATTACTAGGACCCAGCTGTACTTTTGTACAGCACACAGTTACTGTAATACGAGTGCAATACATGGCTTAAGAGATGATGTAAGTTACGCGCATGATGATCCAAGAACAGTATACAGCTATAGTTTGGCGCAGTACCCAGTTACAGCAGTAAGGTATAGTAAGGGTATGAGGGCTGAACAGGTAGTAAACACTGCACACAGTACATCTGGGAATATGTGGCATTGGTGCCACAAATAGTATCACTGGAGGTTGGATGAGATACCACACACCACACATATCAAGGCTCAACTGCCACAAATAGAACAAAGGTTGGCTTGCATGGTATTCGTTTATTTACCATTTGTTTACTGGGAAAGTCCAGCTTGGAACAAAGCCAGTTTTCAGCAGAGGCCCAGGAAGAAATGCTCCAGATGCATGTCTGTGATGTGGGAGGAAACCGAAGCACCCGGAGATAATCCACACGAATGCAGGGAGGACATGCAGACTCCACACAAAAGGCACGCCAGCCAAGAATCAAACCAGAGACCTCCTGCTGTGAGGTGACAGCTCTACCACTGCACTGTCAATGCTACAAAATACAGTTTTCAAAGAATCAGTAGTAGGCTTGGGTGCCAAACAGTGACTGATTTTTAAGATTTATCAGATTTGGCTGTCATATGAGCCTGGTATTAGAATGCTTAAGCAGCAAAAACTTTTATGATTTCATGCATCATATGGTTTGCAGGTAGTTTCTTCCTCTCTAGACTCTTGATGGAGGTTTTGACTCAGATGTCTTATCATTTAGTTTGAGGTACCTATCTAGGAAAGAAGTACTAGAACAAGGAAGAGTTCATTCCAGTTACTTTTGCTGTGGTCAGTTATATTCAGAATATATGTTAATTGGCTAAACTTCTTGACCTATATGAGTGGGACATCTATTGCTTTGTTTTTATAGGAGTGATGCCAACAAGTGTGGACTTAACTGACAAAGTGTGCATGTTTTATTTTCCATGTCTTCCTTATTTGAATCAAGACTTTTTTCTAAGCCTGAATGCACTGGCCAAAGTGTATAAAATGGAAAGAAAATACTTGTGTAACATTTTTGCATAGGTAGAACTGTTTTTTTTGCTAAGAAGATGTCATTTCACCCCTGCACCCTAACAAGTTGACATCGTAATACATAAGGAAGGTTCTTCCTTCACATATATCTGAGTGCATAAAGTAAACTCCCAATTCCCGAATCCATTTCAACAATCTCATTTACTTCCATGTACATATTATGACCTGTCAGCCTCTTAGAGCATGATATCTGCAACATAAGTCAGAAATACTGGGGGGGAGGACAGAAATCATAGACATATTTCAATTATTGCCAGAAAAAAAAAAACACGCACACACAAACATACATACTTTTTATGAGGAAAAGACCAAAACATGTGGCACTATTCTTAACAATTGAAAGGTATGTTCCCTAATAAGCTTTAGGGGCTTGTATTTCATGTATCTATTGTAGGAAGGATGAAAGATGTGATTAAACTTGGTCAAATTTTCAAGTGGTATTTTTTTCACTTTAGTACACCTCTCTAATAAGCCTCTTTGTAAGACCTTAGTTTTGGAGTGTTCATTGTGGAGTCTTACTGAGACAGCTGCAAGTTATAGGTCTGCAATTAATCCAAGTCAGAATTCCATCATCAACATAACAGTAAAATGAATCTCAGTCATAAATAAGTCCTCCTTACAAGACTTACTAATGGAAACTATGGTTAAATAAATAACATACTTCCAAAAACAGAATATGATACTCTCCCTAGTGGCATCAATATCTTCAAGGTAATTTTGGTGATATTGTTAAGTTCTGTATTCATTAATACATTCATGCCTGTACACAAACGAATATACTGGTAAATTCAACAAAAATGCCTTTAATGAACTTCTGGAATGAATTAGATATGCAATAAAAAAGAGACTTAAGTTTTTCTTTTTTTTTTATTAATTAGGTCACTTTACCCCAGCTGGCTGTTGATCATCAGCCTCATTTTGGCCACTTGACCCATTCATTTCCTATCACTGGGGCAAGGGTCAGCCATGAGGGACAATTCAGACAGTCATCAGGGTGGATCATGATTTTTGTATGTAGCATTACTAATCCACTGTACACTTGGTGGCGTGAGGGAGTAAGGGACATGTAGTTGACTGTTCGTGAAGGAGGTCTTCTCACTCCCACAAGGGGTGTTTCCTGAAAGTAGCTCCACTCCCCTGAAGCACACAAGGGAGAGTCCATGGGATTCATTAAGGAAATCACTCCTACACAGTTTGTTCCTGTGTGTACTCATCCCCCTCCCCCCCAGGAGATTTGAGATGGACACATCCCTCCTTCCCATTCCTGAGTTGCTCCTTCAGTGCTGAAGACCCAATAAAAACCCAGTTATCTGGACGCCATCCCTCTGTCCCGCCGAACTAGGCTGAAAAAAAAGAGGCATTAGTAATCTCTAAGGAATTACACTAGTAATAAAAATAAGTCCATATTAAATAAAGTACAAAAGCTATTTACTTAGGTTCATAGATCTTTACTAGGTATGCAGTTCAGGAGACCACTAATGTGCTTAGCCCAAATTCCTAATTGCCCAAAAGCACTGTTTGGTTAAGCATCCTGCTGAAGGTGAACCAGCAGACAAATGAAGGCTGACGGAATCAAACCCTGAAGGACAGGAAGTAGCTCAGCTTTAAATCTCTGTGCCAACTGCCAGGAGTTCTCTTATCAAACCCTGAAGGACAGGAAGTAGCTCAGCTTTAAATCTCTGTGCCAACTGCCAGGAGTTCTCTTATCAAACCCTGAAGGACAGGAAGTAGCTCAGCTTTAAATCTCTGTGCCAACTGCCGAGAGTTCTCTTATCAAACCCTGAAGGACAGGAAGTAGCTCAGCTTTACATCTCTGTGCCAACTGCCGAGAGTTCTCTTATCAAACCCTGAAGGACAGGAAGTAGCTCAGCTTTACATCTCTGTGCCAACTGCCGAGAGTTCTCTTATCAAACCCTGAAGGACAGGAAGTAGCTCAGCTTTAAATCTCTGTGCCAACTGCCGAGAGTTCTCTTATCAAACCCTGAAGGACAGGAAGTAGCTCAGCTTTAAATCTCTGTGCCAACTGCCAGGAGTTCTCTTATCAAATCATCCGCCTGTAGTTATGAACTCAGGTCACCTAGCCTCAAGTCACAACAAAAGTCACCGCAGAAAGAGCTTTAAATCTCTGTGCCAACTGCCAGGAGTTCTCTTATCAAATCATCCGCCTGTAATTATGAACTCAGGTCACCTAGCCTCAAGTCATAACAAAAGTCACCGCAGAAAGAAACAATTGTGTATACTTTACAATAATTGGTACAATAATTGGTAAAAATGTGTCAGTGCTACAGAGACAAGGGAAAATATACACACTATACAACCGCACTTATTTCCAACAAAAGTAACCCCCTCCTCATCTCGTATCATCCCATTTCTGTTCTTCTGTCATTATTTTTGCACTTCAAGGAAAACCTGCATCTTTTCATCTTACATCTCAGCTCCTTAATTCCCAACAGCATGGTTTCAGAAAGGACCACAGTACTTTATCTGCATCCGTCTACCACACTAACCTTATTTTCATTGCTGTGAGCAAAGGGAAGCTCACCAGTATATCTTTTCTGACTTGAACAAAGCCATTAATTCAGTTCATCACCCACTTCTTGTCCAAAAAATTAACTCGTTGGCTGACACCTTTGTTTTCAGCTCTTTCAAGTAGGACCCCCATCCCATCCTTGGGAAGGTTATCCTAGGAACTGCTCAGGCCTTTGTTCTTGGTCCTTTGCTATTTATGCTTTTTATTAATAGTTGTAGTGTCACACATTAGCATTCCAGCATTATTTTATGTTGACGACATAGTACTGTCAACTTCACATTCATCCCACTCCTGTATTAGCTCCGTTCTTTAAATTACTTCATGGCAGCTTATTTGTTGTCCATTTGTTAATATTTGGACACTAGTTCATAAAGTGGGTGTTTCCTCAGATCCAGATAATTTTAAAGACATTAGTCTTAGCAATATTGAATGTCAAATGATAAGAGAGAATCATAATATGATAATGGAGCTTATCCATAATAACACACCGGCCTTACGTCTGTTGGCTATGGAGCATTATGGGCTCTCTGCAAGGAGCTCATGCCTTGTGAATGTTATGGCCTTACATCTGTTGGCTATGGAGCATTATGGACTCTCTACAAGGAGCTGATGCCTTGTGAATCTTGTGGCCTTATGTCTTTTGGCTATGGAGCACTATGGGCTTTCTACAAGGAGCTGATGCCTTGTGAATCCTGTGGCCTTATGTCTGTTGGCTATGGAGCATGATGGGCTCTCTGAAATGAGCTGATGCCTTGTGAAGCTTGTGTCCTTACGTCTGTTGGCTGTGGAGCATTATGGGCTCTTGGAAAGGAGCTGATACCTTGTGAATCTTGTGGCCTTACATCTGTTAGCTATGGATCATTATGGGCTCTCAGAAGGGAGCTCATGCCTTGTGAATCTTATGGCCTTACCTCTGTTGGCTATGGAGCATTATGGGCTCTCGGAAGAGAGCTGATGCCTTGTGAATCTTGTGGCCTTATATCTGTTGGCTATGGATCATTATGAGCTCTCGGAAGAGAGCTGATGCCTTGTGAATTTTATGGCCTTATATCTGTTGGCTATGGATCCTTATGAGCTCTCAGAAGGGAGCTGATGCCTTGTGAATCTTGTGGCCTTACGTCTGTTGGCTATGGAGCATTATGGGCTCTCTGCAAGGAGCTCATGCCTTGTGAATCTTGTGGCCTTATGTCTGTTGGCTATGGAGCATTATGGGCTCTCTGCAAGGAGCTCATGCCTTGTGAATCTTGTGGCCTTACGTCTGTTGGCTATGGAGCATTATGGGCTCTCAGAAAGGAGCTCATGCCTTGTGAATCCTGTGGCCTTATGTCTGTTGGCTATGGAGCATTATGGGCTCTCTGCAAGGACCTCATGCCTTGTGAATCTTGTGGCCTTACGTCTGTTGGCTATGGAGTATTATGGGCTCTCTTGTGGCGTGGTTTGAAGGGATAACAGCAGCACTTGAAAGGGTGACATGACATGCTGTTTATCCTGATCTTACTAATGCAGTCAACAATATTCTGCATGAAGAAACGATTGGACAAGTTATAAAAACGCTAAGCAAGAGCATATAACAAGAGGGGTTTACCCGTGATTTCTCTTAAGGTTCTGTACTGGGACTATTTGCTTCTTGGGTATAAGAGTAAGAAATAGGGTGTGAACAAACATTCTGATGGCTGTAAACTACTAGAGATAATTATTTCAGTAAAATATGTTCTTCAGAATGGTTTCCATAGATATACACCTAGTCCAGAAGTAATGATCTAACCTTTAAAGCCAATAAATGTCCCATCATGAGACTTGTAAATTAAGATTATTAATTATCTAGGGATTATGGTAGATATCAAGTTAAACTATAATAAATACACAACTTATAATCTATACAGTTAACTAAAACCTTTATTAAAACATTAGGAATCAGTGCAATCTTGTAACCAAATATACAGATGTTCATGTGTGTGCATAGATATATAGATGTATGTGTATCTCCCTCGCTCTGACTGTGTGAAGCAGAAAATTTCAACAGAAGGTTATAGGTTCGTAGGTTCATAGGTGTTTACTAGGCTAATGATTAAAAGGGCCTTTTTAAGCCTAGCCATGCATCCCAAATCTCTGACAAGTTCTGATACCCTTGGTAAGTGTACGCTTGGGCCTGGGAGATGAACCATTTACAGGTTATCTGCGTCCATTACTGACATAGGTGCCAAACCAGGGATCAATTTCCAGTTTCCCATCCAGTTGTCCAAGTTGTACTTGAATTGGGTTAGGGAGGAACTCTGCTTCACATGGATAGGGAGCCTGTTCCATTGATGGGGTAGTCTCTGGGATACATACCTATCTCTCTAGCTGGTCCTATTTAAATCACAGGCAAGGTTTAAGACTTTAGAATGGGTAATTCTGGTGCTGTTTATTTTGTGAATATGCAGGAGGAACATTAGAGTGGGGTCTGACAATGCCAGGCATAGAGCTCCCCTCAAAAGCCTGTAGGAGACAGAATACAGGGATAGGGCCTTGAGGCAGTCTGCATAGTACATTTTAGTTATGCCTTTTATTCTTTTAGTGAGGAGCCTCTGTGGATGTTCCAGTTTTTGGATATGCCTGCTTAGGTACATACCAAAGAGAGCATTGTATCCAATGATAGGTCTGATTAATGCTGAATACAGTGGATCAATGACTTCCTTGGACTTAGATGCCATACCTTTGTTTATAAGTTGCACAATATAGAATAATTTCCTCACCACTGTAGACACGTGATGGTCAAAGGCTAGATTACTATCTGTGTGTGTCCCTAAGTCCCTGACTACTGGGACAACTCTCAGGGGTGTGTTGTCAATATGATAGTTCCCAGAGATGGATGACTTCCCAAAGGACACTATTATGCATTTTTTGGCATTTAGTTTTAACCCACGGCTCTGACACCAATTGTTTGTCTGTTAGCCCATCCTGGAGAACATGTGTGTCAGTGTGAGATTCAATATCAACTCCCAATTTGTAATCATCTGCAAATTTAGTCAGCCGGGACCACTGACATTAGCCTTGACTTCTGAGAAGTAAATGCCAAAAAGGAGCGGTCCAAGGCCTGATCTCTGAGGGGACTCCACTTGTGAATGGCTTCTTTGTTGAGGTGGACTCTCCAATTTTAACTTCCTGGGTCCTGTCTGTGAGCCATTTGGCTGTCCATCGAGTGACATACAGGTTTGTACTTAACCTCCTGATTTTGTCAAAAATGCCCAAGTAGGGTATTGTGTCAAATGCCTTGGCCAGGTCAAGGTAGGCAGTGTGAACAATTTTGCCCTCATCCATTGTTTTGGTGACCTTCTCAAAAAAGTCCACCAGGATGAGATTGCATGATCTGCCCTTGATGAAACCAAACTGGCTTGGGTCCTGTGTCTGGTGGTTTAATATATCTCTGTTGATCATCTCCATGATAATTCTTTCCATGGCTTTACATACAAGACTAGTGAGGCTTATGGGTCTGTAGTTTCCAGAGTCTGTAGATAGCCCACCTTTATGCAGAGGGATGACTGTTGCCTTTCTCCATTTATGAGGCACAAAGCCTGTTTGGAGGCTACAGTTAAATAGTAATTCCCAAGGCCCTGACAGGTCATGTTTCATGGTATTTAGAAGGTATCCTGGGATATTGTCTGGGCCCATTGATAGTGTTCTTGGTCTTAGAGAGAACATTAAGGACCTGTTCCCTAGTGACAGTTAGGGGAGCTATATTTGATGATATTTCTTGAGGGAAGGTTGGGGGAGAGAGAGAGGGGTAAAGTTGGAGCTGAATTTATCAGCCAGGAGATTTGTTATATCTTCTGGCTCAGTATAGGTGGCTGCATTTGCAATGAGCTCTGCACACAATTGTGTATTGCATTTGAGGTTGTGGACATAGCTAAAGAATGATTTGTGGTTGTCCTTGGCTTGGGAGGCCAAACTTAGCTCAAATGTAGCTTTGGTAGACTTTATTCATCGTCTGAGTTATTTATTTAGTTTGATGAGAGTGCTTTTATCTTGCTGGGTGCTGCACCTCCTAATTTTTGCTATGATTTTATTCCTCCTGTTATACAGCCTATTGATTTTGTGATTCCACCAGGGTGGCTTGTTTTTTTAATTCGTTCTGTACTTCTTCCTGGTGGGTACAGTTGCCTCTATGCAGCTATTAACATGCTTGTACAGGGTTTCTGGGAGCAGTTTTGCATAGGCAGCAGTGTTTTCAGGGTTTATGGGGGCTTGAAATTTTGCCAGGTCCTCACTTAATAGCAGGAGGTTAACCTTAGAATAGTTCCTGAACATTCCAAGTTTATCTGGGGGTTCCAGGTTTTATTTTTTCTTCAAAGGAGACCATTTTGTGGTCTGACCTTACCAGCAAAGATATTACAGAAGGGGGTGTGCAGCAGTCTCCCATATTAGTGAGGACCAGATCTAGTATGGTTGCACCCCTGGTTGGTGTATTGACTATCTGTTTCAGGGAGTTTGTGTTTACAAAATCCAGAAATCTCTCTACACATACATTTGGTGTTGTATAGGATTCCAAGTTAATAGTGGGGTAATTAAAGTCACTCATGAATATGATATTGGGTTTGATGGTTAGTGTTGCTAATACGTTTAAATACATGGTATGAGTTTTCTGGGTCTTAGAGGGGGACCTATAGCTTACAAGGAAGTGGTACTGGATTTTGCCTGTGGTGATTTGAACATGGAGCAGCTCAAGTGCATTGTCCTGTTGACCATCCTTGAAGTATATTTATTTTTGATGTAAATAGAGACACCTCCACCTTTAGTCCCTGCCTGTGAAGTAGCTGGCCTAAATGTGTGGAAGGCATTATAACCTTGCACTGTTGGTGTGCTCTCTGCAGCTTTAAACCATGTCTCAGTGACTGCACAGAGGTCCACATTCTCTAGGGTAACGAGAGCTTCTAGTGAGTGGAGTTTTATGTTTGGACCCCTAGCACTGAGCAGTAATACCTTTAGATTTTCTTGGTTTTGATTTGCTATGTCAGAAGCACTTTCAGTTTGGCATTGCTTTAAAAAGGTACTATGGGGGAAGACAGTGTTTTAGCTAATATTTGAAAGCCTAGAGGGGAGAGGTGTAGACCATCTCTGTCAAAGCAGCGTGGTCTATTGACCATCTCCTTCCATGCTGACAAATATTGCACCCCCTTAGAATGACACCAGAAACTAAGCCAATTATTAAAGTCAGTCATCTTTTTTTCATATCGCGGCATCATCATTAGCTCATTGTATTTCTAGGTCAGTGCTAGGCTCATACAAGTCTGGGACACATATTCTGAGAGCCCCATGATGTCTCTCTTTGGATTCACTTTATAATTTTGAAATACCGAATTTCAGTATTTCGAAATCATAAAGTCGAACGTCCATAATCCCGACAGCACACAATCGTGAAACACGCAATCACGAACACATACAAACCATACACCACACAACACATACATCGTCCAACCCACATTACAACAAACAAAACACACACAAACACAAAAACACAAACAAACAAACCTACACTTCATGTAAGCAGGGAGGCTGCGCCCCCCCCCTACTTATATATACTAACTCCGAGATCGCACAGACACAAAAAGGAAACACACACCCACACATTTCACAGTCCCTCACGCACACATACAAACATCACACATATACATACATCCACACATTCAGACACACTCAAACTCACACACAAAACCCTTACAAAACACTCACTCACCTTCAATTGCACCTACATCCATACACAATACACTCCCAAAAACCACACACCATGTACTGTAAGCCATAACCGCGAATATTATGTGTTGAGATATTCAAATTCGCGATTATGCACTTTCGCGATTTTCAGTTTGAATTTATGATTTTGAAATACTGAAATTCGGTATTTCAGTATTTCAAAATTATAAAGTGAACCCCTCTCTTCATATAGTCTAGGGAGGTACGTCTCAGGTCATTTACTCCCACATGGACTATGACCGAGTTGTATTGGTAAATGTGGTCCAGTGACCTGAGTGCATGTGTAATGCGGCAGATCCTAGATCCTGATAAGCAGCTGACCGTAACTTTCTCCCTCATAATGGAGTCTTCAATGACTAGAATGTTGGATTTTGTGGTGGCTTTGCCTTATGGGCTTAGAGGTAGAGGCTCCATGAGATGTAGCTCTATGTGTTGATGTGGGTGTTATGTGTACTTCGTCTAAGAGGTCTTTGTGGTTTTGGAAGGTTACATGTAAGTGCCTCAGCATATGTGAGTCAATATGTCTGCTTTGAATTGTGCATGAAATTTGCAGCGTGTATACTATTGACAAACCTATTGACATTAGGAGTACTTTTATGTGAGAGCTTTGCCTCCAGTGACATTGTGTAAATACATCTCTCACATATCAGTTTGTTTGAGAATTAACTGGTTGTTAGTAAACATGAGCCAATTTCTACATTGTCTCAGGATGCCTATATCCACCAAGCCAAGTAGGAATGTTCATATCCACGGCAGCAGACCCTTCCTTATTGATTAGACAGTTGGAGTGAGACTATCAATCAGTGTCAGGAGTATCCGGTTTGCAAGTAGGTGGACAGTGCTTGTCATTGCAAACTAGTTGTTCTGTGTGCAGCTAGGAATTGGAGAAATTTCAGTTGTGCTTTTACAGGAAAAATGTCACTCAAGGTGTCTGAGTCTGTACAGAGCACTGTCAAACACTTGAGGGGAAACTAGTACGTAGAACCTAAAAATTTAAGGATGAAGTATTTAGGCAGATATTCTGAAGTTAGAAACAAATCAAGCAGTACTCACTGAAAACAAAGAACTAGCTTGTCAAGAATGATGAAAAGAGGGGAGTTTCATGAATGGCTACTGCCTGGCTACTATTAATGCTGGTCTCAGCACAGCTTTACTCTGTTGGTAAACAACGCTCCTTTGCTTCTCCTCTCATCAGAAGCAAAATGTTGGCACCAATCTAAAGAAGAGAAGCAAGCCACAGCCTTTTTGGTGATGCACAGTCTTGTCTTAGATGATGCTATGGTCTGTAGGCTTGTAGCATTTTTCTGGTAGATGCCATGAATAGCAACCAGACCAATCAGGAACGTTAAGCACAGACACACACTGTCCAACCAGAGACAGTCAGGAATCAATGCACTCTGCTCATTCTCTAACCAGGACCAGAATCTAAGCACAGATTCCAAGCTGTCACCTATAAAGCAGTTATTAGGCTTTCTGGTGATCAACATTCTCCAGAAAATAATGTCCCTGTACTCCTCTCGCTGGAAGAAAACAGAAGCACAAATACCAAGATGACCACCGAGAGGCAGAATGTGGGCTCTCTAATAACTGGTGGTATTGCAATAGATGTTTAAAGTAAGATAAAAAAAATGGTAGTCAAGCTTGTTAAAGGCCAACAGGTCATAAACTTGACACTCAGACCTATGAATTTATAATTTTGTATTTATTTTGGAAATGCTGTTTGTATTTGTCTTTATTTAGTCTTTTTCATAGGCACATCAATTTTATGATTTCACAAGGACAGTGTTACACAGTATATAAATAGCCTGAGAGTCTCAGTAAAGTTTATTGTGGAGTCTGCTTTGAATTTACATCAAGACAAGAGAAATATGTTTAAACCAGTTAGCATCCATGTTATCCCTTTTGCTGTACCATTCCTACTACAAAACTGTTGCTTGTTGTATCCCAGTTTATTTTTGTGTATAACTGAGAGTTGGGGGAAGTGGTATAGAAGTTACTTCCTTCTTAGTGTAGCTAGATAGTTTTACCGTTCAGGGTCTAGCACAGGAACTTCTTCAATTCCCAGGATCCTATACGTTTGTAAACCATAGTAGCTGTTCCCACCTTATTAGACTGTCCCTGTACTCTTCATGTACCCCTCAAGCTTCCCTAAGGTGATTAGTCTGTCTCTCTGCCCTCAGGAGGTGTGTGGGACAAAGCCACGTACTCCTCCATTTATCAATGTGAGTAGGCTGGGCACCCAACCCAGTCACTGTTAAGCAGGAACAGTCTATGAGACGTACTGCTTACTGAGAATATGTCTATTAAATTGCTAACATACTGTGTTTTACTGTTTATCTAAGTTCATGTCAAAAACATTTTTTTTTTTTTTTGCCTATGAAGGTCAAACGTTCAGTTCTGGAACCAAACAGCTATGCTTATATTTGCTGTGGGTAATCTTGTGATGGAATATTACCTTTATTCTCATTAGCTCATTATATTTCTTTCTTTTCTAAGCAAGAAGGGAGAAAAGCTTGGGTTAACATTAAGTTATGCTCCAGCAAAGAAACAGAAAGAAGTAACCACACTATTGCTGATGGGTGTCTTAGGAAATTTACTTAGCTACAAAATCATTTAAGGCACATATATGTTTTGCTAGTATAAGAGGGCAGATTTCACATCAAAAGCCAGCCCAGATTTTGGCAAAGCTGGCCAGCAGGGCTTATGTTTATTAAGAATCTTACTTGAATTTTTGCGCAGCTTATCCTGTTTGATGTTGTTTGAGCTGGTTTCCTTTTAGAAAAGGAATATGATATAATGTTTCAGTATCCAGTCTTCTAAGATACTGATGCATGGGAATTCCATTCTGGTAATCCTAGACTTACGTGGTCCTTTTCCCATCCCAAAAGGCAGGAATGTTATGGACAGTTGTTAACTATGATGGGTATTTTAGCTCACATATTTTTCTCTTTTTCCCTCTCATCATGTTTAAGGATTTTTTTGTGTGTGTTTGTGCAAACATTTACTATTGCTACCCTCTTTACATGGTAATAAGCATAGGATCCTTTACTGCAATTCTGATCTAAACCAACAGAAAAATAACTCTAATCCAACATGCGTAAAAATATGCCTTTCAAGTGTTGCATAGTTCAATGTCATGGGTTGATATCTGGAGATGTTGCCTATAGTAGAATGCCTGTGTGGCATTTCTTTCTTTCTGGTTTATAGTAAGAGCACTAGATCATACAGAGGTTGTATGGCAGGGCCTTGTATCATATAATAAAGCAGATTAAAGGTCAAGTCCATTGTTGATTTCTGCCACCAACTGTCCATGTAACTTCAAAAAATATTATGTAAATTGTTAAAAGTATTGAAGTCTATTTGTAATGGTAGAAAGCAAGTATTCAAAGCATATAACCTGATAAATACATAGCAATAATCATAGGCATAGCCAGGGAAGTGCCATATATGCCACAGTATATGCTTTGAAAGATCATTTATTCTGTGGACTGACATGTACTAGAATTTAAATTAAAATGTTATTATTATGATTTCTGGTTACATATTTTGTCAGTTTGCATTTTTTAAATGCCTAATGACATTTTTTTTTGCTTAAGCTTTTAATTTGAAGAGTTTTATTTTTATTTTTTTTGTTTTCTATTAGTGAAAATACATACTGTCCAGAATGAGGGGTGGGCTACATTCTAGAAGTTAGTATACACATCTGGAGATCCCTAGTACAGTGCTTTCCCAGAAGACAGTTTTCCAGTAGAAGAATAACTCTGATTTAAATCTTGTGACTATCTCTGAGAGCACACTGTCTGTGAAGCCTTTAGTATTTATAACATGTACACTTGCTGAAGTCGTCTTCATGGAGGTGTGAAGCCTTTAGTATTTGTAACATGTACACTTGCTGAAGTCGTCTTCATGGAGGTGTGAAGCTTTTAGTATTTGTAACATGTACACTTGCTGAAGTCGTCTTCATGGAGTTGTTTTCTGTTGTAATGCTAGAACAGCAGGTCACGGAATAAAGCTATTGGCTAAAGAGGCACTGCCAATAAAAGTGAAGATCATGCAATGAAATAAAAGTGACTCGCTCAGAGCATAAAATGTGAGCTTGTTTATTAGTACAAAATACAATAACAGCCTAGACTCAGGCCATTGAAAATGTACTGAAAGGCACTTTTGCCATAAAAATATTATATATAGTATAATCCGTTCCCAGTGCAAGTGTAAATAAGCTATACCCCAGTTTTAGTAGCCATTCTCAAAATCATTTATATTCAATTATCAGTTGAAACCTTGTCAAAAGCTTCCAAAGTCCATTTTAAGGCTAAGACTGTGCTATAGGATGCTAGATTGTACTTTTTAAGGGCAGTTACTATTGTAAGCTGCATGCCACTGAAACTTAACACATATGGTTTATGCAGTGCATATGTGTACACATAAATTTGAAACAAATGCTATGATTTTAGACTAAGTGCTGCCACAGAGCACACTGAGTCAGATTAGGAGCAGGTGTTGCAGGCTTGCTGATATCACTGTATGCACGTCACTGAGGTTGATCGCAGTTGTCAGAAAATCCATCAACATAAAAATGTTTAAAACCACTGTTGCATGATCAGTTTTATATATTTAGTATGCATTAAAACTGACTCAAACATTACAGGTAATTTCCTTAGGAATGGCAACAGTCTGTCAGCTTGCTACCAGGTTTGGGTATTGGGTCGCATTTTTATTGACTGTCACTCCTTATTAGGAAATGTTACAATATTAAAGTAGAAAAATGAGAATGCCATATAAAACTTAACTGATGTACATAAATCTGCCATTAAAAAATATGAGAGTTCAACATCATTTAAAGAGAGGAAAAACAGTGCTAGCATTCTCTTTGAAATTGGCCTTGCAGCCTGTGGGTTACTAAAACAAGTTGTGCACTAGTAGATCTGTGTTTGATTCCTTAAGCCTCTTGCTGTGTACTGTGCAATTTAACATGTGACCAATAACAGACTGAGCATTCTGAGTCAGTTCAGAAAATGGGAAGTTGCGTTTAGCAATGCTTTGTCAGGTAAAAAAAAATAATCAGCTAGAGGGACAGAAGGAGCTCTGATAAATTGGATCCTGAGACAGCAAAGCAAATGACCAGTGGATTTTCACTTGGCACTTCACACCACATTAGTCAAATAATGGTGAAATCCTTTGCAGAGTACTCGAACTGAGTGAGCCAAGTGACTGCAAGCTCAAGGAGATTGTGTAAACCCATTGTGCTAAAAGCATTACAAAGTACAAGCATATTCTAAACACTCTAACTGCCTTTCTTACAAACCGGATCATATGGAGC
Organism: Protopterus annectens; assembly: GCF_019279795.1. Classification (NCBI taxonomy): domain Eukaryota; kingdom Metazoa; phylum Chordata; order Ceratodontiformes; family Protopteridae; genus Protopterus; species Protopterus annectens. Next base: position 626,072,943 of record NC_056743.1, on the reverse strand, counting down.
TTGAGTACAGCAGTGCTATACTCTTGGCTACACACATCTCTTCTATCTTCCTGACTTTCTGCTCTTTCACTAAAATTGTAGATAAATAGTCGTGGTGTATCCTACTACAATGCATACAGTGTTTTCATTTTGTTTTTGATCGTTTAAACGTCATTGTTTTCTCATTTTAGACATGTTTTGCAAGGCTTCACTATTACTGCATCTGTTACCATGGTGACTTGCATGACATAACTTGTTGTGGATAAGGGATGCTATATAATTTGCTATCTGACATAAGTTGTAGGTAATAAGGACTGCAATGTGGGCCTTTCATTTGATATGAGTAGCATCCGTTCCTTAACATTTAGGGCTGGACTTAAAGAAATGCTCCTGCTCAACAGACTATGATGGCCTGAGGGATAAAGGGAGGAGCTGTTCACTTTAGGCACAGAGTAGCAGAGAATGGGGTGAACCAAACAGACCACTCAAAACCATGTCAGTAAGGTGTAAGGTACTTATAAAGATAATTGTTTTATCTACTTCTGTTTCTAGTGAGGGCATACTTTTGACATCTAAAGCAGTATACCTTCATTTGAAATACAGTGATGTGTGTGTATCTGTGGCAACATAAAGAGTGGTGCACAGTTAGTGGCTGTAATATTCTAACCACTTCTAAGAAGACGGTGCAGGTGTAGATGGCTATTGGCAGGGTGCTGAGCTGAGATGAAGGGGCTCAGATTCATGGAAAGGTTCTAAGTGATCAGATCATTGGCTAGTTGCTGTGGTGCCAACTGTAGGCATTTGACAGACAGATGCAGTTAAACAGGACACTATTCACTGACCGGTATGGAAGTGGCTATCAGAAAACTTGCAGTGCTACTGGTGGAAACCAAGAACACAGAGTCCTCACTGACCAGGCATGTGTGAAAATAGTTGCAGACTTTAATCAATAGTTATAGGGAGCTTTAAAGGGACTCCAGTAACTGTTGGAAGTGAAAGTGGAAGCGGGCTTTGATCCGCTCCAGGACATGGTAGGATGTAGGCACCAAGTGTTTGATGGGAGACATCAAAGTCCTATTAAATAATCTATAAGAAGTAGATTCCTTGACCCCTGAATCAAAAAAAAACATCACTCAGAATTAACTTGATACTGAAATGACACTATGTCCTTCTATTCTATGTTGCAGTATTCTTTACATATGGGTTGTATTCCGCTCCATGACCTGACATCCAGCTAGTATACAAAAGCTTAATGCCACTGCCTGTACATGGGATGTCGCATGAAGGCACAGAGAATGTCAGCCATAAAAGGGATATCTACACGTCCAAACCTCAGAACTTTTTCACTGCCATTCGGAATGGTTGACTCATACATGGTCTGTCATCTATTGTTGGTTCGCTTTACAGCTTCAGATAAATACCCCGTAGGGGATTTAATTTGATGCTACTGCCTTTTGTTGTTATTAATGTTATTCAGGAAGGCCAGGTCTAGGTATGGAAGGCAAATTCCACATAAGGATAGTCACGAGCTTTGCTTGCTTTGTTTAGGGCCTACTCATGGCCATTGGTCCTGCTATGTCACGCCTCTGTACCTAAGATATTATGCAGTCGTTTGTCGGCTTTAAATCTCTATTTAGAAAACCAGAGTCTTAAACATTTGGCTAGAGAAGCGATGGAGGGTTCTGTGAGTTCTTCTGAGCCGTCTGTGCAGATGAAGGTCAGCAAAGCCAGGCTTGAATCCTCTTCGGCCGTGTCTTCTCTCTCCGACGTACCCCTTGAGGTTGATGAAAACCTAATGGTGCGTTTGGAGGTAGGGTCTGCGTCTTTGGTGGGTACCTCGATGGAAGCTGTCAGAAGTGGGGATCCAAGCACGTCTGAGGCAGTGTAGATGTCCGGTTCGGACAACTTGGGGGAACCATGGGTTGTTATTTTGGAGGACTCGGGAACTGTTTCTGCCTCTCTGCCTATGTCTGCCCATTTGCCTCCACAAGAGAAGCATGTTAAGAAGAAGCAGAAGACTAGGCATTCCACTGCCCCTTCCACTCCGTTGGATTGGGATGCTTTCTCGCAGAGTCTCATTAAAGCTCTGATGGCCTTGAGATCTCTTAACTTCTGCTTCCCCGATTTCAGGGCCTGTTTTTTCTTTGTCTCCTGTTCTGCCATCTGCTTCACAGGAGTCCCATTTCTGTGCAGCCTGCTTCTTATCCAGTACAGGATTCTGGCTCTGAGGGTTCTTTTTCAGATGAAGACTCTTTAGCATATTCTACCCAAATTCCTTCCCCTCTGGAATATTCTTCTCCAGAGGAAGAGTCTAATGGGGGGGAATTCCCCCATGGAAGAGCTTTCTTTTGGGGAAACTATTAATAAAATGAGAAAATTCTTTAAGTGAGATCCTTCCCAGATGTCAGAGGAGCAAAAAAGATATGAGTTTCTTCAGTTGGAGGCCCCTGCACCTTCAGCAAGTCCCTCCAGTCCTCCCAGCCTTCTTAGATGCCTTTGCATCTACTTCAAAAAATCCAGACTCTCAAGTTCCTGCTCCAAAAAGACATGACCATTTTTATAAAGTCCCTGAGGATTGTAAGTTTCTTGCCCTTCAGCTGATCCAGCTGTGGTATCCATTACTTCTGATAAATCCTCTCATGTTGCTCCTTCCACTAAGTTGCTCCCTTCTGACAAAGAAAAATTTTGGAAAAGTTGGGAAAGAAAGTTTATACTTCTTCCACCTTGGCTATCAGAGCCATTAATTACCAGGCACACATGTCTCGGTATGTTCTAGCCTTGCTCTCTCAGGCTGTCCAGGCTCTTTTCAGAATTACCTGATTGAGAGGCTAAGTCACTGACTCTCTCTTGTCTACATCCTTCCAGGTAGCTAGACATTCAATCAAATGCAGTTATGATGCTGCTGAAGCTTCTTCCAGAGCTGCAGCTTCTGCTTTTGTTCTCAGGAGGCATTCCTGGCTACGTGTCTAGTCTCTCCCTGATGACATCAAGGCTAAATTACTTAATGCTCCCTTGGACAATTCTGCCCTTTTTGATAAAGTGGCTGCAGAACTTTTTAAACTCTGAAGGAAAATGGTAAGGAGCTCCAGGATTTGTAGCACTTGCTTATCTCCCCAGTCCCTGAATTCCATAGGAATTTCCCTGCCAAGACTCCATTTGTCAGGAAACCTGCTCGTTTATCTTCTGCTACTCCTTCTGCTATTAGGCCACACAAGTCTTCTAGGAGAACCCCATCAGTCTAAGGCTGTTGCTTCTGTGCTCCTTCTTTCCAACAACTCTTTCAGCCCAGACAAAGCCCCCTATGAAGCTCTCAGCTTCAAATTCCAAGTTATACTCCTTTGTCTCTTCACCTTCCTCTTTTGCTTTCAGCATGGAAGACAGTTACTCAGGATTCCTGAGTGATTTCAGATATACAAAACGGGTACTTTATGACTTGGAAGACTCTCCCCCCCCCTTTCACAGGATACCTCAGCCACTCTCCAGTCAACTGCATCTGTTTCCTCAGTTATTGCTTAACTTTCCAAACTAGGCAGCATTCAGGCTGTCCCTCCAGACCAACAAGGAAGGGGTTTTTACTCCAAGATGTTTCTTGTTCCAAGAAAAGATGGTTCTTGGAGGCATATCTTAGATCTCTCAACTTTGAATACCTTCCTGGTGGTGCCTTCATTCAGAATGCTATCTCTGGAATCACTTCTTCCCCTTGTACCACCTCAGGCTTTCCTAACTTATCTGGATCTCAAGGATGCCTATCTGTATATCCCTATTCACCCTCAGTTTAGGAAGTTCTTGCATTTCTCAGTGGGGTTTTTTGCACTTTCAGTCTTCTACCTTGCCCTTTGGTCTTTCCACTTCTTCAAGGGTATTTACAAAGTACCTAGCCCCAGCCATTGCTTATTTGAGATTGAAAGGGCTTCAAATTTACCCCAACTTGGACGATCTGCTCTTTCTGGCCCGCAGTCCAGACCTACTACTTCAATACTTGAACAAAGCTATTCCCTTTCTGTAGGGCTTAGGATTCTCAATAAACTTCAAGAAATCAAGTCTGACCCCAAGTCAGGATCTCATTTTCAAGTGGTGCAGGTTGAGGACAGACTTGATGGTGTTTCTTCCATCAGAAGAAGCCTTTTCTCTTACAGCATTCATGGAGTCTCTTCTGCCCCTTTCCTCCATCTTGGCCAAGGCATTTCTGAAACTGCTTGGGTTCATGGCCTGTACAATACCCATGTTGCCTTTTGCCAAACTACATATGAGAAAGTTGCAGTGGTTTCTAAAGACAGTTTGGTCCCAACATGCTCATCCCTTAGAGGTTCTGATTCCTCTTCTCCCCTGCTTGAAACAGAACTATGTTGGTGGATGCAGCAACTCGGTCAGAATCCTTGCTTACCACTTCAGGTACCTCAGCAACTTTTCACAGATGCCTCAGATTTAGGTTGGAGAGAAACCTTTGCTGCCAGGAAGGGTAGAGGGTCTTTGGTCCCCCTCTCAAAATAGGGAACACATCAACATCAGAGAAATGAGGGCTCTGATTCGAGCCTTGCAGATCATTCATCCTTTGTTCTTGCCAGGACCCCTCAGGATTCTTACAGACAATGCAATGGTTCTTTGGTACATAAACAAGTAGGGGGGCACACAATCTTACCTTTTTGTTGCTTAGCCATCAAATCATGAGAATTGGCTATTCAGTACAAAGTGTCACTGCATGCAGTATACCTTCCTTCTGCTCAGAACTCAGTGGCAGATGCATTAAGCAGATCCATGACACAATCCTACTAGTGGATGCTTCACAAGGATGTGTTCCTGGATCTAGTTCATCTGTGGGGTACTCCTGCAATGGACCTCTTTGCCTCCCCTCTGAACAGACAGCTTCCTTTCTTTCATGCGAGGATCCCTCAGGCTTGGAAGGTGGATGCTCCATCCTTCTCATAGAAGGGGATCTTTCTTTATGCATTCCCCCTTCCCTTTAATTCAAAAAGTCCTGTTGAAAATTCTACAGAAAGAAACAAAAATCTTGCTAGTGACCCCCTTTTGGCCAAGACAGCACTATTTTCCTCTTCTTCTATAATTAGCCAAGGGTCATCACTACAAGTTACTTCACTGGATGGACCTACTCACTCAAGACAAGGGATCCCTGATTCACCCACATCTCTCAACTCTACAATTGGCCTTGTGGGTGATCAACTTTTGATTCATTTCAGGCACTTGTTTTCTAAGGACATGCTTCGGGTTTTGCAGGAGGCCAGTAAATCCAATACTGGGAAATCTTACATTTCCAAATGGAGCAGATTTTCCAACTGGTGCAAAAAAAGAAAACAGGACCCCTTCTTGGCGGATATTCCTTTAGTACTTTCTTACCTGTGTGAGTTAACAGTGGTCTTTCTTATTCCTTAGTCAAGGTCCACTCTTCAGCTTTGTCTGCTTGCTTGCCTTTGTCTCCCCCCTTAGCTTCAAGGCTAGAGGTTAAGCTTTTCCTAAAAGGCATCCTACACATGAAACCTCCCAGGAAACCAGTTCCTCCTCCTTGGGATCTTAATTATGTATCAGAGAAGCTTACTTGGGCCCCTTTTGAGCCAGCAGCCTCTGCTTCTCTAAAGTATTGCACTTGGAAAACAGTACTTCTGGCAACCTTAACCTCTGCTAGAAGAGTCTTTGAAATTCAGGCATTAATGGCGTCACCCCATTTTTGATTTTCCACAAGGACAGAGTATTTTGAGAACTAATCCTTTCTTTAAGCCCAAAGTGGTCAATGAGTTGTCTCCAGTGACGGCTGGCGACTTCAAATCAAAGGGGAGCTGCAGGAGACAGCTGAATGGGTGGGGTCAATGGGAAGGGGTGCAGCCAACTAGAAAGGGGAGGAGCTATGCTCAAAACCACAGAAACTAACTAAATACGCTGCCCTGGGTGCCAGACTGTCATTATGAGAGTCCAATCAAGACAAAATGAAGTGTAGAAGAATAAAAATAGTTCAATGCATTGGCTGCATGACAGCTTACTTAATATCTAGATGGAAACAAAAAGGTTGTGAGGCATGAAAAAATAAATTACTTTTTAAATACATTACTGGAATGCCAGTCAAAATCAAGTAAAAGAAAAACAAGCAGCACTCAACTCAAACCACTTCTTGCACTGCAGTTCCAATTATAATTTATATTCAGCTTTATTAAAGTACCAAGTAACACGCTGAAAGCAGAAATCTCTGTGAAGCCCCCACTTGTAAAAATGTTTCTTATCCAAAAAAAGACCTGCTGCCTGACAACTATCTACTTGTTTCATGGGGAAAACATGATCAAAGTAAAAAATGAAAAGCAAACAAGAAACAAGCTCAAGATACATTGCTTAAAGGATTACTGTACAGGTTATGGACCACACGATTGGCATTCTGTTTAGTTTACAGGTAAAGCCTGCAGAGATGACTGGAAGTCTCCAACAAGTGTAATGAGCTTCTTAAAATAATGTAATCCTGTCCTTTATTACCATGACTCTCATATGCATTTCAATACCCAAGGCTTATGCATTATCTAGTTAAATATTCTCTACATGGCAACAACAGAAAGGCTTTCAATGTTGGCAATTCTTTAACAGTATGCTTATTAAAGCTTACTTGCATCTTACGATCTCAGACAAGCTTACCTGATGGTCATTAAAGTATTGCTACTTAAACACAGAGCAACAGGCACTTTGAGTAATAAGCATAAATCAACAGTACAAAAATATGACAGAAACCAGACCATTCTGCAAAATCAAGGACAGATGAAAAGCCGCTGTAGTACTTGTGTCTACCTTGGATGGGGGGGAATACTCTGCACATTTACACTGCATAACTACTCCTTGCCTTGCTTCGACACATCCAGAGTCACTACATGGGCGAGTGGGATGCAACAAGTATGTCACAATTTGAAATGTCTCTGGCTGACTGTGATGGCCCTGACACATTTGTCATACCTCTCAACCTCAGAGCAAGAAATCTGGATAAAGCCATACATAGAAGTGGGACAAAGGCCCAAAAATAAGGACAATTTTTAAACATTGCTCTTATAAACTTAGGAAGATAATAGAATAGGTATTGTATTAGTATAAATTTTCTGAAGGGTATGAAATCTGAAACTCAAATGTCTGTCATTATTTTCTAACTTCAGTCTTTAATGATTTGTCACTAATTTGCCAAAAAAAACACAAGTTTATAGAAAATGGACCAAAAATGTGATGCAAAAATATAAAATAGCCACACAATACAGCTGGGAACCTGTGAAAGAAGGGACACTTTAATATTAGTACTGCTAACTTGAGCAGCTGACAAAATAAAAGAATCTACATGCATTTCTGAAATAAAAATAATCTATAACTCTGATTATTACAGTTATTTCTTAATTGTAAACCCTCCATGTTTTCTTCCAAAATTGCTATTTTGCGGAGGGATTATTAGGGGGAAGAGCAACATTTTGAGCCAAAATCGGGGACAATTGAGAGGTTTGGCTATGCCTAATTCTATAAAGCAATTTATTTGCATGTACCTCTCAACCTGTTAATGCAATAAATTTGGACAAGGCCAAATATATTGGGGGAACATATAAAGAGTACTAACAATTGCTCTTGTATAAACTGAGACAATTGATAGAACAACAGGTCTTACTTTAACATGCATTTTTCTGATGGTTATGAAGTCTGAAACTCGGTGTGTCATTATTTAGTGACTTAATTCCTAAATGATTTGCCAGAAAACCACACATTTTATGAGGAACAAACCAAAAATAAGAAGCAAAAATCTATTCATTCTTTGAAAATCTGGACAGGTGGGAGGTATAGTTCAGCTGGGACTGTCTTTAAGTTTGCCGCCCTTCCCTCTCACAAAATCATGATCGAATGGAGCCTCCCCCCTTCAGCTTTTCCAATGAACCATTAGTTGGCTATTTTGCCCCATTTACCATAAACACTAATGTGCATACTGCTTTACTTCTATGATGATTTGGACTTCATTTGAAAGTTTTATTTTGCATTTTACAGCACAAACACTAAGACATCTGCTAAACAAAGCAATGCAATCTCACAATGAAAATAGACTTAGCATTAAAACTTCTCTGCCCTTGAAACTCACATTCATTGAAACAGCATTGAAACTCACATTCAAAGAAAATACATTTTGCCAGTGTCAGATAAAGATTAATTCTGGGCTGTTTTCAAATCATAGGCCCCTTGCATATGAAACATACATGTGCTCTTTGATACACCTTCCTATTGTTTTGAACATTTTTTCCAGTAAACAATGAAACAAAATGCATGCACCAATAATGACAAAACTGCCCAATTCAGAACATTTCCATCATAAAAGTCTACTCAAACTTCTATAGTCCACCATTATCAGTAAATATGCACAATTCTACAGTCCGCCATTATCAGTAAATATGCACAATTCTACGGTCCGCCATTATCAGTAAATATACACAATCTCTGAAGAAGTAAAAGTCATCTAAATAATTCCACATTAAAGAAATCTGTAACTAATGAAGAGGTTGCTGCTAGCAAACACCTTTATATTTCATGGTTTCATCGAAAAATAGTGTCTGTTGCCCCTGAGGAATAAATTGCCTATATTACATTAAAAAAATGATAAGCTAGTAATATTGCAATAGGAAATGGATTGCAAACTGATAACAGGCTCATAGTTAGTATCTTAACTTTCTCATTATGGCAGCATCCACCCCTTGTGGGAGTAGAACCCACAGCCTTCTGCATCAAAAGCAAGTACACAACCTGTTGTGCTGTTAACCATGCAAGCAGACTTAACATAAGCAGCACTAAACTTCTCTTCCCCTGCAGCTCTCAGCTCCTTGTAAAATCTACTCAATACTCAACTGCATCTCAACTTCGCAGCACAAGAAATCTGGAAAAGCCAAAATTTATTGGGGGGGGTCAAAAGCCCAAAAGCCAGGGACACATTAAACATTGCTTGTATAATCTTGGAAAGTTGGTAGAATAAAATGCTGTGTTACCACCATACATTTTACTGCCAAGGTCCCTGTACAAAACAGTCAGAGCAACATACCACTACGCCAAATCAGCTGCTTTGTGAAAGAGGGGAAGACTGAAACTTAAATGGCTATCATTTAATGAATTCAGTTCTCACCATAGCTGTCAACCTCTTAGCACAAAACACCTGGACAAACCCAGTAATGAGGGAATACAGTCCTCAAACATATTCAGTGAATTCAGTTCTTGCCATAGCTGTCAACCTTAGCACAAAAAACCTGGACGAAGCCAATAATGGGGGAATACAGTCCCAAAAATAGGGACAAATTTCAAATATTCATCTTATAAACTTAGAAAATTGCTAGACTAAAAGGTTGTGTTACTATGTATTTTCTGAAGAATATGAAGTCTGAAATTCAAATGCCTGTCAATTTTACTTCTGACGGAACAAAAACAATTTTCAGCAGAGGCCCAGGGAGAAATACTGCAGACACATGTCTTTGTAAAATGGCAAGACACCAGAGCAAATCCACACAAACACAGGGAGGAGATGCAGACTCCACACAGAAAGCACCCCAGCCAAGAATCAAACCAGAAAACCTATAGCTGTGAGGCAACAATGCTACCACTGTACCATCAAATATGTAAGGAATTAAACATTCAGAAACCTGAAGTCTGAAAATTCAAATGCCTGTCAATTTTATTTAACATTTGTTAATCAGGACAGTCTGACTTGGAACAAAAAAACAATTTTCAGCAGGGGCCGAGGAAGAAATAATGCAGACACATGTCTTTGTAAAATGGCAAGACACAAAAGCAAACCCACACAAACACAGGGCGAAGATGCAGACCCCACACAGAAGGCACCCCAGCCAAGAATCAAACCTGAGAACCTGCAGCTGTGAGGCAACAATGCTACCACTGCACCATTAAATATCAAATATTAAAACATTTAGAAACCACAGATATTATGAGGAACAGAACAGATCAAATATGAGGCAAAAATCTGCAATTTTTTTACAAATGGTGGTGGGTAGGGAATTCAGGTCCTTAACACCTGCATAAAAGGTACAGGGTTCAAGCCTGAGGTATTCTCTACCACACCACCATGAGTTTGCTCTAGCCACCAGTATATAGCAACTGGGGCATTTTACACACACACACACACACACACACACACGGATCCAACAGTGCGCGCACACACACACGGATCCAACAGTGCGTGCGCGCACACACACACACACACACACACTCTGATCCAACAGTGCGCGCACACACACACACACTCTGATCCACCAGTGCGCACACATGCACACTCTGATCCACCAGTGCACACACACACACACACTCTGATCCAACAGTGCGCACACACACACACACACACACACACACACACACACTCTGATCCAACAGTGCGCACACACACACACACACTCTGACCCAACAGTGCGCACACACACACACACACACACACACACACACACTCTGATCCAACAGTGCGCACAAACACACACACACACACTGATCCAACAGTGCGCACACACACACACACACACACACACACTCTGATCCAACAGTGAGCACACACACTCTGATCCAACAGTGTGCACAGACACACACACTCTGATTCAACAGTGCGCACACACACACACACACACACACACACACACACACACACACACACACACACACACACACACTCTGATCCAACAGTGCGCACACACACACACTCTGATCCAACAGTGCAAACACACACACACACTCTGATCCAACAGTGCGCACACATACACTCTGATCCAACAGTGCACACACACACACTCCGATCCAACAGTGCGCACACACACACACACACACACACACTCTGATCCAACAGTACGCACACACACACTCTGATCCAACAGTGCGCACACACACACACTCTGATCCAACAGTGCGCGCACACACACACTCTGATCCAACAGTGCGCACACACACACTCTGATCCAACAGTGCGCACACACACACACACTCTGATCCAACAGTGCGCACACACACACACTCTGATCCAACAGTGCGCACACACACACACACACACACACACTCTGATCCAACAGTGCACACACATACACTCTGATCCAACAGTACGCACACACACACTCTGATCCAACAGTGCGCACACACACACACACACACACACTGATCCAACAGTGCACACACACACACACACACTCTGATCCAACAGTGCACACACACACACACACACACACACACACACACACACACACACACACACACTCTGATCCAACAGTGCACACACACACACACACACACTCTGATCCAACAGTGCACACACACACTCTGATCCAACAGTGCGCGCACACACACACACACTCTGATCCAACAGTGCGCACACACACACACACTCTGATCCAACAGTGTGCACAGACACACACACTCTGATTCAACAGTGCGCACACACACACACACTCTGATCCAACAGTGCACACACACACACACTCTCTGATCCAACAGTGTGCACACACACACTCTGATCCAACAGTGTGCACACACACACACACACACACTCTGATCCAACAGTGCACGCACACACACACACACACACACACACACACACACACACACACACACACACACACACACACACACACACACACACACACACACACACACACACACACACACACACACACACACACTCTGATCCAACAGTGCGCACACACACACACACACACACACACACACACACACACACACTCTGATCCAACAGTGCGCACACACACACACACACACACACACACTCTGATCCAACAGTGCGCACACACACACACACACTCTGATCCAACAGTGCACACACACACACACACACTGATCCAACAGTGTGCACTCACACACACACACACACACACACACACACACACACACACACTCTGATCCAACAGTGCGCACACACACACACACACACACACACACACACACACACACACACACACACACACACACACACACACACACACACACACTCTGATCCAACAGTGCGCACACACACACACTCTGATCCAACAGTGCACACACACACACTCTTATCCAACAGTGCGCGCACACACACACACACACACACACACACACACACACACTCTGATCCAACAGTGCACACACACACTCTGATCCAACAGTGCGCACACACACACACACACACTCTGATCCAACAGTGCGCACACACACACACACACACACACACACACTCTGATCCAACAGTGCGCACACACACACACACACACTCACACACACACACACACTGATCCAGCAGTGCGCACACACACACACACACACACACACACACACACACACACACACACACTCTGATCCAACAATGCGCACACACAGACACACACACACACACACACACACACACACACACACACACTCTGATCCAACAGTGCACACACACACACACACACACACACACACACACACACACACACACACACACACACACACACACACAATCTGATCCAACAGTGCGCACACAAGCACACACTCTGATCCAACAGTGCGCACACACACACACACACACACACACACACACTCTGATCCAACAGTGCGCACACACACACACACACACACACACACACACACACACACACACACACACTCTGATCCAACAGTGCGCACACACACACACACTCTGATCCAACAGTGCGCACACACACACACACACACACACACACACACTCTGATCCAACAGTGCGCACACACACACACACACACACACACACACACACACACACACACTCTGATCCAACAGTGTGCACACATACACTCTGATCCAACAGTGCGCACGCACGCACACACACACACACACACACACACACACACACACACACACACACACACACACACTCTGATCCAACAGTGCACACACACACTCTGATCCAACAGTGCACACACACACACACACACACACACACACACACACACACACACACACTCCAATCCAACAGTGCGCACACACACACACTCCGATCCAGCAGTGCGCACACACACACACACACACACTCCGATCCAACAGTGCACACACACACACTCCGATCCAGCAGTGCGCACACACACACACACTCCGATCCAACAGTGCACACACAAACTCTGATCCAACAGTGCGCACACACACACACTCCGATCCAACAGTGCACACACACACACACTCCGATCCAACAGTTCGCACACACACACTCCGCTCCAACAGTGCACATACACACACACTCCGATCCAACAGTGCGCACACACCAGTCCCTTTGCCTGCTTACATTGCCGCCGAGATTTCCAAACAGCTCCTTGCGTGATTGGTCCATCCCGAATCCAAATCTGCGATTGGTCCAGCCTGCTGCTGCAGTCCGGAATGGCTCCATTTCATGACGTCACCGCTGCACAGACTGCTGGGCATCTTGGGGCTGAGATGCCTTTCCCCCTATCTAGACTGCTGAGAAAGCAGTCTGAGGGCGTGCGCACACTTCCGGGAATTTACCATTTTTGTTTCTCTTTTTAAATTTTATTTGCTTTTTAGGTGGGAGGGCTGCAGTCCTATAGCACGAGCCACCCCTGGTTGTCTCTGAATCAGTCTGTCCAGTTGCCTACTTTCTTCCCTTCTTCGCTTTTTGTGTCCTTTCATCCCAGGGCACTGGGTTTACCTGTTTCTAAACAAACTCTCTCTTCATGGATTTCTAAGATCATTGTGTTTTGCTATGATTTTCATGGGAAATCCTTATCCTCTTCCATTAAGGTCCTTTCCATGAGATCAGTTGCATGCTCGGGGGCTTTCTTCAAAGGTCTAGATTCTCAATCCATTTTGGAAGCTGACACCTGGTCATCTCTTCATACTTTTACAAAGCATTATAAGTTGGATACTATCTCCAAATCTGGGGCAGGATTTGTGGAAAATGTTTCTGCTTAGTCTTCCTCTGTCCCCCAGGTTCCCTTTCAGCCTTTGCACTGCCATGTGTAAAGAATACTGTAACATTGAGTAGAAGGACATTGAATAGTTGTGTAAAATCTTACCATAAGCATAGATGTCCTTCTCTTCTATGTTGCTGTATTTTATCCCATCCGCCTTACCCTTATATCTTGCTCTTTACTAGGATGACTCCTCTTTTTTTTGGCTTCCTTTGGATTATTGCTTAATGGGGCTAAGTTATTCTGAGGATTGTACTTGCAGAAGTCCCGTTTATGGCTGTTGCTCTCTGGGCGTTCATGTGACATCCCATGTACAGGCAGTAGCATTAAGTTTTTGTATACAGGCTGGATATTGGGTCGTGGAGCAGAATACAACCCATATGTAAAGAATACTGCAACATAGAAGAGAAGGACATCTATGGTTATGGTAAGATTTTACACAACTATTCTTTATTGCTGCAGAAGTTGTTGGAAGCATTAATCTCAAAGCCTAGAAGATATGATGATTTGCTTCACTAATGAAATCCATCCATTCATTCACAGCCCCCTTTTCTCATTTTTGCATTTGAGTTTGGAGTGTCACTCCAACAGTGACACTCATTTACAGCCAATGCTCACACAGTTATATTTTTGTTTTTGCAGTGTGTGTGTGTGTGTGTGTGTGTGTGTGTGTGTGTGTGTGTGTGTGTGTGTGTGTCTGAGCTTTGACTCCCCCATAAATGTTAATATTATCTCTCTGATGTCACACATGAGGGGAGGGGGATTTGGAGCTGTTCCACATTGTGCATTCATTTCTTTTCCCCATACATGTTCACCTTCAGAGTGATAATAATAAAGTCTGGGCTTTAGAAGTGAGGGCCACATATGGAGGGTTCAGATGGGACTTCACAACTGAAACACATTCCTAATACTTAACAACTTACTGATACATTTAGAGAACTACAGTGTATCATTAATATTCCATTTCCAGATTTTCAGTATTGCCCTCAACATTCCATCTTGTGATAAGCTGCAGTTTCATCAGCTTCTGTTTTTTCATTTATTGTAATGAATGATATGTGATTCAGTGACTGCTGAGTCGACCACATTTGGGTAATCTATGGCCTGTTTGCACTGGCAGGTGATGTTTACTTTTGGTAGATGGGTTACACCAAGATGTTCTATCCAGTTCTAACAGGTTCGCTATCAATAGTAGATGTATTACTGAAAAACGCATCTTCACTCAGTACATATTTCAGTAGGTTGAGCAAGGGCCTTCAGGGGGAGATAATAACATTAAGTTACTTTATCTTCTGTGGAGTGTACATCTGCACATCACCTGCATGGTGCCTTCCTTGTATGTGTAGATTTATAAAGGATTATCACAGGTCAGCCATGGGTACTAGTGAGTTTACCCATAGATGGTATAGTTTGTTCGTGACAGCCGAGCCCAAGCGGGTTAAAGAGTGTCCATGAGTAAAGCTGAAATGTGTCTATAGATAAGTAGTGGTTCTTGCTATTCTACAATGTCTTATTTAAACCTGGCATTTCCCCCAGTTGTATAATAGGGTTATACTCTGTTTCATTAGTTTCTAGACTGCAATGTGAGAATAAGCAGACGCTTCCACAGCTGTATGCGTTTGCTGTGCATGCTTATGTGCTGTGGCTGTTATAAGGTGAAGAGCTACTTAGGGGTGGATGTCTTATCCTAGGACTTCTTGTTTTATTTTTGTGGTAAAGCAGTTTTACCATCAGGGAACAGATATATCTGTATTAACCTTCATTAATAAATGTAATTGTATAATTCTTTTTAAAAATAATATGTATTCAGGTATTTTGAACTTCTGTTACTAATTAAGAGCTTGTGTCGAACAAATCTTATTAAAAAATATTGTGCCTGATTGCTTACCTTTTAAATGTAATCTAGCCTTACTGTCAGATTCAAGCACTGACTGATGACATACACTGTTTTGTTGAAACATCTGCTTGCTTGATAATGTGCTTTTCTTTATTGTATTGTACAGACTTTAACTTAAGATATTAGTTGCTGTTGCCTCTTTTTTTACTCTCTGTGGTCCATCCAGATCAGTCCATATAACTAATAGTTTATTAATGTAGGACATAGTATATGCTATTGTTTTGTAAGTGAAACATCACTGTCTTGTTTCTCAGAGAAGTTGCAAAGCTGCTGAATATATAACTACTCTTTTAAGGCATGTTGTGGTTTACTGAACCCGCTGGGCCAAAATATTAAATACAAAGTGAAAAATGTTTAATTGAATCATATAAACGTATTTTTAACATCAGGTTTGCCTTGGTTATATTATCTACTTCCTCAGAATTCATGTAAAATCAGACCTTTTAAGCTTAACTGACATTTTACTAAAGCTGCATGCAGTGTAGTCCTTTTCAAAAGCATATCCTCCCATCTGATAAGCTTTTCCACAATACACTTGTTTTGCAGTTCCTGTTAAACTGACCATAGCCATTCACAACTCTCTTTATTAATGTTTCAGTTTCCAATGCTAGATCTGAAAGCAATCGTGTATTCAAGCAGTGTAGTCACCATCTCACCCTCCTCCCTTTGTCTTTGTGTTGGGTACGTGAGGAACTCTGATTTCTAGTTCTCGTTCTTCTCACTTTATCAAGAAAATACCGCTTTAAAGTCTTTCCAGATGAGATTTCTTAGTTTTGTTCTTGAATTTCTTGGGTACTATTCTGATGTTTCTGCTGTGAGGAATATTTTGCTGCGGGAAAAATATATGGGGCATTTATTTACTGACAGAATGCACCATATCTGACACTTAACCTTTATAAATGCAGTTCTAACCTTCTTGCCAAACTTACTTGGAGACATTTTATAAATAAAGCAGGGTGTCCACTGTGTGTGTCATGTATACACATGTGCCTTGATCTGTCTATCTATATAATCTATCAATGAATAGAAATGACTCAATCATAATACATAGAGAAACAGATAAAAGCAAGTGGAGATGAAAAAAAAATCAAAGCTAAGTATCAAAGCTAAGTTGTCCTCCCTACTTAATGTTTTTCTTCAGCTTAGTCTCTTTCTCTGTCTCTCTTACTCTTTTGATTTAGTTCATTCAGGTGGAATATATGTTTTCAGAGAAAGAATGGAAATTAGATGGACCAGTAGTGTGGAATGTGATTCCTGTTCAGATACTGATGGCATACATAGCTAGGTCTAGAGCAGTTTATTTATTTATTTATTGACATTTGATTACTGGGAATGCTCATTTTTAGAGGAAGCCTGGAGAGAAAAGCTCCAAATTATTATAAAAACATTTTAAGAACAATAATTTTACATTCTTCAAAAATACAACAAAAACATCTGCAGTTTATATAATTGTAACAAGATAGACATACTATAAAACATTGGTTAAGAATTGATACAAGTTATATGACAATCATTTAATATTTAGAGAAATTTTAAACAGTTTGTAGAGAAATTAAAGGTAAGTTAGTCTAATACAAACAGGAATTGTAATATGAAGAGAGGGAAAAACAGACTTACTGCATATGTAGAGAGAAAGTCAGGGAAAATAATCTGATAGAAGTAAGGAAGTATAAGGAATGAAAAGGTACTTGTGTAACTTTCTGTTTTAATGTATTGATAATAATTTTGTTGAAGACATCTGGCTGCCTTGTATCGTTTGTTTGCATTAGCTTCACTTTGGCATCTATTTTTTGATAGCTTCTGTTCAGTTTTGCCATAAATTAAATGGGTAACACTGTTACAGCACAGAGCAGTTTAAACAGTTGACCTGAATTTGTGGATATTACTAGGTGCAGCAGTTGGGCTTTTTAATGTTCTCACTTGGGTGTGGTCTGGATTTAAAAGTCACCTGTAAAGTACTTTTGTAATGCCGTGGTCAGCTTGGGATCATCTGCGCTTGGTATTTGGTCTTCAGGAACTTGCTGTTTAATTTGTGTACACTGTATACTCAGTTTTATTGTTTCTTTGTTCTTATTATTGTTACTGATTCTGCTGTGGCTTTGCAGTATTTCACCAGTTTTGAGGAGACTGATGTTGGCAGATTGAATCTGTTGGCACTGAGTCTACTCAGTTTGTGATGCCCTCCTCTTTCATGGGAGTGCTCTACTTAGTTTGAGGTGAAACAGTTGAGATTTTTGATGATAGGTGCTTTGGTTTCCTTTCACTTTGTAAAGATGTGCCATAGCTGAATCAGCAGCCATGTAGCTTCCCCATAGTTGCACGTGCAATGTATACCTCTCAACAGTCCAGAATTATGTAGAATTTTTGTCTGTTCCTCATAAAAGTTCTGGTCTTTTGGCAAATCATTGAGTATTACAGTCACTAAATAATGACGGACATTTATGTTTCAGATGTCATATCATACAGAAAATATATTCTAAGTTTATCAGGGCAATTTTAAAATTTGTTTCTGTTTCTGGGTCTTTGCCCCCCATTATTTTTGGCTTTGTCCCTGATTCTTGTGCTGGGAAGTTGAGAGGTGTGCCATGTAACAGTGTGAGTGCTCATTCTGACATGGATTTGCACCCACTTTCTTGTGCTGGGAAGTTGAGAGATGTGCCATGTAACAGTGTGAGTGCTCATCCTGACATGGATTTGCACCCACTTTCTTGTGCTGGGAAGTTGAGAGGTGTGCCATGTAACAGTGTGAGTGCTCATCCTGACATGGATTTGCACCCACTTTCTTGTGCTGGGAAGTTGAGAGGTGTGCCATGTAACAGTGTGAGTGCTCATCCTGACATGGATTTGCACCCACTTTCTTGTGCTGGGAAGTTGAGAGGTGTGCCATGTAACAGTGTGAGTGCGCATCCTGACGTGGATTTGTACCCACTCATGATAAGCTTCAGTGTCTTGCTCCCAGTAAGTGCTGGGATAAGTTCCATCTCCATACCAGCTATGCACTGGATAAAGCAAGAGAATGAAAAGAATTGTACATGAACATATTGGGAGCAGCAATAAGGGCCAGGAGTTGGCATAATTGTTAAAGTGTTTACTTCACAGATACTAGGTACAGGGATTGATTCTCACCTTTGAGGGAAATTGGCGGGTAAAGAATATCTGAACACCTTTCCAAAATCATCCTCGTCTGATTTAAATTACTATGAGCTATGCCCTTATTAATGACACTGGCACATTTATTCTGTATTGTTTTGTAGGAGTTGGGGGTTACCAGAATGGTCAAGCTGTTTATCTCACAGACAAGAGGTACAGGATTTGATTCTCACTTAGGGAAACTGACTAAGCTTAAAATGGCCCACAAGAGCAGCTAGTCTAGTACTTAGCAATTAACCTTTGAACATTCCACTGAACTGAGCTTTGTGAGATTGAAGCTGATTTGCCTATTACGTGTTCAGAGATTGTCCTTACTGCATCTCTGAGGCTTGTTACATTGATTTTGGCCTTGGTGGATAGCCATGTGAAAAGCTGAGGTAAGATCTCAGATACTCACACTCTATTAAACTTACCTTTGGATCTCATTGCTTGTTGCTGTACTATTCCCTCATGGCCTTTTGAATTATTTTTGTGGTAGATCACTGCTATCATCATATGTTAAATATACTTTGTTTCATTTATCTCACCTGAGACATGAAACAGTTTGCATCCTGACTTGCCTGTTCAAGCAAAACTGCAGATTAATTATTCTTTATCGAGTGGATGTACATTTTACTAGAACGTTTGGACTGGTCCTGTGTTATACTCTGTACTCTTGTGGAGCGTTATAGTTTATTATTATAATGTCATTTTATTAACTGATGTGCATTACTTGAGCTAGTTATTTTTGTTATTGTTCAGTATTTATTTGGTCCCAGAAATGGGTATAGTATGTGCCTGCTACGTTCATTCTTCCTTTTCACATCGTAGATTGCAGCAGAGGCTTACAAACTTTGTCACTGAATGGGACTCTTACTATGGTGTATGGGCAGGGTGAAACCTGGTGGCTGAAAATGTGCGCTTTGGAGTCACAACTAAAGAACAGGTCACACATATCAATGTCGATAACTCCTATGTGATAGTCAGGGAACCTGAAATACATCACAGGTCAATAACTGGGATCTGTGCCCACTGGTCTCATATAAGGTGATTAATGTGATATCTGTCTACAACAAGACAGGCATCACAAAATAGTTGCTGATTTGTTTTGTGACACTGACCAAGACTTTGTTTCATTAAAAAAAAAAAAAAAAAAAACTTTTGGAGTCACCTATTCACGAGTACTTTTGAGCATCTCATGCATTTAGCACCCTAGATGTGATAACATTTAGGGGCTATCAGTCCGTTTTGAGACTGAACCAAACCTGGTCCATATTCCATGCTGAACCAAAAGCACCTTTGACTGTATAAGGGAAGCAGAAATTAATGATATATTTCTTCTCATTAATCATCCATCGCATAGTGTGAGAGACATTTTCCCTAGTTTCTTAGATTTCTCCATTGTCTCAGTGTTAGTTCATAGAAACTGATCTGTGCTGACTTTGTGACACTTGCTAAAGATTTTGCAGACCTTATGAAAGGGTTTGGATTCATTCAGATTATTACCTCAGGCATCCATAGGCATGACCACTAATTTTATTTGGTGCTCCAACCTGGTATGATTACCTTGGGTATGTATATTGGTTGAACTAGTGTCATGGTCTGAAAATTATTTGTTCTGTTTCGACCTCAAACTACCCTGCTTTTCTCCATCAGCTGTTGAGATGTTCAAGTTTGGGAACTTGCCTAATAACACAATCTCCTGTTTCCTGTGGATGTAAAAGAAACATCTGTCCATGTCTTGTTTTTTTATTTCTTGTTAAAGCATTGTGCTATCACTTGTCAGTCCAGTAGGCTGGTCCTGTTTCTGGAGTTTTTCAGATAGTCATCCAATCCTTGGATACCGTTTAAAGTAATTTTGTTTTTTTTTAACCAAAAACAATATACAGACCATAAATAAGTCTTTTTCAATGTAATTATAAGGCCAGATATCCTATCAATGTCAAAAATGCTTAAAAATGTTTCCAAGGCAAAAAAAAAGTCTTAAAGCCCCCTTGAACACAGACAACACATACTCCTATGCAGAGGTGTACATCAATTCCCTGTATAACCACTCAAACAGTTGTATAGATTCAGCTGTACCTGACCAGATTAAAACCAAGTCTTGCTAGAAAAACAAGCCACCCTGGTGGACCCCCAGTACAAACAGGCTATACAACCAGAGATAGAAACTGTCTAAATACAACAGGGGAAGAAACCCCTCTCTAGCTTAAACAGACAAATTAGAGATCTTAAGTCCTCCAAAGCTAATTAGAAGGAAACATTGCCTCCCTAAATAAGGATAATCACAAGGCATTCTTTAACTGTGTCCAAAATCTAAAGGGGAATACACAACTATGCACTGAACTGTTTGTGGATGTCACCAACCCTACTCAACCGGAGGTAATAGTCAACCTGCTAGCTGACAGAGTTGGAGCAAACTCCTTCCCCCAGCCCTCCAGTCATCCCCCAAAGTATACTTGCAATCATTTCCTCAGTCTATTATTTCCCTCCAGTCATCCCCCAAAGTATACCTGCAACCATTTCCTCAGTCTGTTATCTCAAGACAGCAGGTCATCTCTGCGTTCTCCAAAGCCAAAAACACAACAGTGGGACCAGACAACATCCCAAGTTGCCTTTTAAACAAATTAAAACATGACCTAGCAGACCCACTTGGATCTCTGTTTAATCATAGCCTGTGGACTGGCTGTATTCTGGCAGAATGGAGGACAGCAACAGTAATCCCTCTGCACAAAGGGGGACTATCAACCCTCCCTGGAAATTATAGACCCATAAGCTTGAGTAGCCTCATCTGCAAGGCCATGGAAAGAGTCATTATGGACCTTATCAACAAGGCCATAGGAAATTTCCAAATCCTCAGCTCAACCCAGTTCGGATTCATTAAGGGTAGGTCATGTCTGTTAAACCTGGTTGACTTCTTCAACACCAAGGCCCTGGATGAGGGAAAGACGGAACATACCATCTACCTGGACCTAGCCAAGGCATTTCACACAATCCACCACTGAGGTATTATACAGAAACTCTCCCAATTGGGAATTAACCCCTATGTCACCAGATGGGTAGCCAATTGGCTCACTGGCAGGACACATACTGTCAAAGTGGGTGAATTCATCTCTAGCAAAAGGCCAATCACCAGTGGTGTACCACAGGGTTCTGTGCTGGACGGAATTTATTTTTCAGACGTCCAGGCAAATGTGGATGGCCTGTGGCTGACCAAGTTTGCTGACAGTTACAAATTGGGAGCAATCATTGAGTGCCCCAGTGATGCTAATATAGGTTCATAGGTTCATACTAGGCTATCTGCCCTAGGGCATTTATAAGCCTAGCCAGAGTGTGTTTGGCTTTCACCACCCATTTTAAATTAATTTTGCTATGCCCTTTTTTGAGGTTAGTATACTGTGCCTCTGTCTAACAGTGACACAGAAGTGATACCCGGGGTAAACCTACGATCCCCCATCCACTCATCGAGATTCCTCTTGAAGAGAGTCAATGAGGGACTCTGCCTAACCTGGACTGGGATTTTATTCCAGAGTGAAGGGAGCCTCTGGGTTATGAATCTGTCCCTCCAGCATGTCCTATTTATTTCAGTGCTGAGGTTCAAGTCTCTCCAGTGCATAGCTCGATGGGATTTGGATTTTCTGAGGTGCAGCATGTCCATTAATTCCGGGGTGGACATGGCTTTATATGTCAGGCACAGATCGCATCTGAGCAGGCGGTATGTCACTGAGTAGAGCTGGAGTTTCTTTAACCGGGCAGCATATGGCATCTGTTTGAGCCCTTTGATCCTCTTGGTGAGGTACTTTTGGGGTCTTTCCAGTTGCTGCAGGTGTCTGGTAAGGTACATCCCAAAAGGGGCATTGTACTCAATTATGGGCCTGATGAGGGATGAGTAAAGAGGCACGATGATCTCCCCTGATCTAGATGTGAATCCCTTCATGATTAGGTGGGCTATATAAAATGTTTTTCTAACCACTTTGGCCACGTGGTTATCAAATGAGAGATTGCTATCAACTTGGGTCCCCAGGTCCCTAATTACTTCTTCCGTACTTAATGGATTACCACCTATGTGGTAATTTGTGGGCACTTTGTTTTTGCCACAGGGGATGACTATACACTTTTTGGCGTTTAGCTTGAGGCCATGGCTCTGGCACCAGTTGTCTGTTTCTATGAGGCCCTTTTGGAGGATGCTTGTGTCGGCTGGAGAGTCGATTATGGCGCCCAGTTTGCAGTCATCTGCGAACTTGGTCAGCCACAGTCCTTCCCTGTTGGCCTGTACCTCTGAGAAATATATAACGAACAAGAGAGGTCCCAGGACTGAGCCTTGTGGGACGCCACTTGTAACTGGTTTGGAGTCTGACATAGCTCCAGCAATTCTAACCATGTGGGTTCTGTCCTTGAGCCAGTTTGCAACCCATCTAGTGACATAGGGGTTTATATTTAAGCTGGTGACCTTATCTATAATGCCCAAGTGGGGTATTGTATCGAAGGCTTTTGTGAGGTCCAGGTAGGCTGTGTGGACCACCTTCCCCTCATCAATGGCTTTGGTGACTGTTTCAAAGAAATCGACCAGGTTTAAGAGGCAGGATCTGCCCTTAACAAAGCCGAACTGGGTAGGATCCAGTGTCTGTAGGTCCCCAATATCTTTACTTATAAGGTCCATGATGATCCTTTCCATAGCTTTGCAGACCAAGCTAGTCAGGCTTATGGGGCGATAGTTTCCAGGATCCATTGAGGCACCACCTTTGTGGAGAGGGACCACCGTTGCTGTATGCCACTCTTTGGGTACATATCCTGTAGTAAGGCTGAGATTGAACAGTAGTTTTATGTTTGGGTTTAGCTCTTCTTGGAGTTCATGTAGGACGCAGCCCGGGACACCGTCTGGTCCCATTAATGCTGTGTTTTGCTTTGGAGACGGTGGCTCTTACCTGAGCATCTGAGATGTTAGGGGGGGCAGGACTCTGCTGGGATAGATATTTGCCCTTTTGGTGGGGAGGGAGAAGTTTGCGCTCAACCTGTCAGCTAGGATGTTGGCAATGTCTGTGGGTTCGGTGTATTTTTTGTCATTTTGGACTAATTCTGAGCATATCTGGGAATTCCCACCCAGGTTCCTAACATAACTAAAGAAATGAATCCAGAAAAGCACGAACAGGACCAATAAAAAATAAATAAATCCAAGGTGGAAAGCCAAACCAAGACGGACTACTGTTCAAAAAGTCTAATTCTTTAATACGAAACCATAAAAAACAATGAAAACACAAGCGCTTTCGCTCGGTGTGTGCCGAGCTTTATCAAGTGAATATCCAAAGTGCTGCAAGGCTTTATATACACTGAAGTTAATTGTTAATTAATCAATTAAAAAATTAAAGCTTAAAAATGCTGAAGTTGATAAATTGTTAAAAAGCTTCTTTGTTAAAAGTTAAACCTGATGCATTATGAATAAATATATACAGTGAATATTAAAACTGAAATGTAAAATAATTGGAAGAAACTATAGGCAGTGCATTTAGCAATAAGTTAAAATAAATCATCATTTATCATATTTCACTTGAAGATTTTTTATCAGCAATGAATGAGCTTCTCATAATCGAGCCTTTCTTAGCTTGAGGACACTATTTATGTTGATGTTGTCATTTAATCCAGGGTGTCTTCCTGCATCTAGTTTAAGTTGCCATATAAGTTCCTTGTATTCAAGGGTCGTCTCCCAGTCACCTCCCCTAGCATCCTGGGTAACTTGCTCCAACACTATGAATTTAAGATCTATCTCAGGGCAAGTGAGTGAATGCTTATAGAATGCGTTAGACTCCCTTTGTTTGCTTAGATTGTAAAAATGTTCGTAGAGTCTTTTCCTAAATGGCCTCTCGGTTTTGCCAACATAGAAGCTTGAGCAGGTGGTGCAAAAACCTAGGTAGACAACCCCTTTACTCCCACAGGTGTAGTGATGATATGATTTAATGTTAAAATTCCTAGAGGGAATGTAAAGTGTTGGAGCATTAATAATGGCATGGCATTGATTACAGGACCCACATTTGAAAGTGCCTGGTCGTGTATTAGTTATTAGCCTGGAAATTAGGTTTTCTTTCAAATAGTTCCTTGAAATTAATGTCCCTCTTTCTTACAAATTTAGGGTGTGGTGGGAGGGCATCTTTGAATTCTTCGTGAAAGGTCAGTACAGGCCAGTGCCTCCTGATGATCTCCTCAATATCAGTGGAGTTGCCGGAGTAGGTGTAGATAAAGCTATTCCGGAAGGTGTCAGATGTCACTGTTGTGTTAGTTGTGACAGAAGGTTGCCCTGTACCAAGAAGTGGTGGAAATGTTGTTTCTCTGTTATCAATCACTTCCTTAGCTAAGGAGGTGATAAGGGAGAGAGGGTATCCCCTGTCTGCAAAAAATGTATTTCATCCAAAAAATCAACAGTGGAGCTGCACATCCTAGAGGCTCTAATGAACTGGCCCTTAACAATGCCTTTTTTCTGATAAAATGGGTGTGCACTTATTAATTAATTAACGCATTATTAATGCTCCAATACTTTACATTCCCTCTAGGAATTTTAACATTAAATCATATCATCACTACACCTGTGGGAGTAAAGGGGTTGTCTCCCTAGGTTTTTGCACCACCTGCTCAAGCTTCTATGTTGGCAAAACCGAGAGGCCATTTAGGAAAAGACTCTATGAACATTTTTATGATCTAAGCAAACAAAGGGAGTCTAACGCATTCTATAAGCATTCACTCACTTGCCCTGAGATAGATCTTAAATTCATAGTGTTGGAGCAAGTTACCCCGGATGCTAGGGGAGGTGACTGGGAGACGACCCTTGAATACAAGGAACTTATATGGCAACTTAAACTAGATGCAGGAAGACACCCTGGATTAAATGACAACATCAACATAAATAGTGTCCTCAAGCTAAGAAAGGCTCGATTATGAGAAGCTCATTCATTGCTGATAAAAAATCTTCAAGTGAAATATGATAAATGATGATTTATTTTAACTTACTGCTAAATGCACTGCCTATAGTTTCTTCCGATTATTTTACATTTCAGTTTTAATATTCACTGTATATATTTATTCATAATGCATCAGGTTTAACTTTTAACAAAGAAACTTTTTAACAATTTATCAACTTCAGCATTTTTAAGCTTTAATTTTTTAATTGATTAATTAACAACTAACTTCAGTGTATATAAAGCCTTGCAGCACTTTGGATGTTCACTTGATAAAGCTCGGCACAGACCGAGCGAAAGCGCTTGTGTTTTCATTGTTTTTTATGGTTTCGTATTAAAGAATTAGACTTTCTGAACAGTAGTCCATCTTGGTTTGGCTTTCCACCTTGGATTTATTTATTTTTTTATAACTAAAGAAAGCCTTGTGATTATCCTTAGTGTCCTGTGCAATTTTTCTCTCGAAGCTGGCCTTAGACGATTTTATGAGTGCCCATAGTTTTTTGCTAATACTGATCAGAGATGCCTTCCCTTTTTGGGATTTTGTTCTATCATGTAGTATCTTCCTCCTTCTA
This sequence comes from Protopterus annectens, assembly GCF_019279795.1. Taxonomy (NCBI): domain Eukaryota; kingdom Metazoa; phylum Chordata; order Ceratodontiformes; family Protopteridae; genus Protopterus; species Protopterus annectens. Next base: position 626,046,514 of record NC_056743.1, on the reverse strand, counting down.
TCGTATAGTTTGTTTATGGCTGGGGTCCACCAGACAGGATGTCTGCCTTTGGAGGATTGGGTCTTGGTTTTATTTGGGATTGCATGATCCATGCATTCCTGAAGGTGTTCATAGAATGCGTTTATAAAGGATTCTGCGGTCTGGGCCGTATTTTCCACAGGCCCGGGGGCTTTGAAGGATTCCACCTTGGTTTTGAAGAGTGTGAAATTTGCTTTAGAGAAGTTTTTCACTGTGGTTTTCTGGGCAGGGGGTGGGGTCGGGATGTGAATATCCATTGAGATTAGTTTATGGTCTGATCTTACCAGTGAGGGATACACTTCTGGTCTGGAGCATAGAGTTCCCATGTTGGTGATGATCAGGTCCAATATGTTTTCCCCTCTTGTGGGAGTGGTAACAAGTTGTTCCATAGCATTTGAGTTTATAAATTCTAGGAACCTTTGGGCTAGGGTGTTGGAGCTAGAGTAATGCTCCCAGTCTATGTTTGGGTAGTTGAAGTCGCCCAATATAATGGTGTTTGGAGAGACATTCATATTTTTCAATGTTCTCAGGAAGGCCGAGTGGAGTTCCTGGGTTTGGGAGGGTGGTCTGTAGCAGGCTATAAACTGGAAGGCAGTTTTACCCACTGTTAGTTGCACATGGATAGTCTCTGATGCTTCGTGCTGTGCCACCAACCTGGAGGTGTGGGTATCTTTGACGAATATTGATACTCCCCCTCCTTTTGTGGTTCGGTCCAAGTTTTGGGGCCGAAAAGCATGGTATGAGGTATAACCTGGTAGTGCTGGGGTGCTCTCGGGAGCCTTGAACCAGGTTTCTGTTACTGCACAGATATCAATGTTCTCCATGCTAAGGAGAGTTTCGAGTGCATGAATCTTGAGGTTTAGACCACTGGCGTTGAGTAGCACTAAGGATCAACACAAACAAATGATTAGTGCAAAAGCCACAGACTTGAAGCTAAATGCAAAAAAAAAAAAAATGCATTATTCCTTTTGGGAAAGTTAACATCCTTGCTAATTACAATACAAGTAGCAACCCCCTAACAGCAGACTCAGCTGCACGTGGTCTGGGTACTCAGGTTGATAGCAATCTGAACTTCAATCACTACATATCCACAATGATGAGAAACCCTTCAATGTGGCACACCTCAGAAGTAAAGGCATAGCATCTATATAATAGGATGTTATAATTCCATTATACTTGGCCCTCATCAGACAAATAATCAAGTACAGTGCTCCCTTTTGCATGTATCTCACCAGACACATGCAACAGCTGGAGAAACCACAGAGGTTTCTCACCAACAAAATAGAGGGTACACAAAACAAGTCCTATGCAGAAAGGCTGAAAGCCCTGTCACTTCATTCTGTCTTCTACAGGCTGCTAAGGGGTGACCTATGCCAGGTTTACAGGGCAGTCTGTGACCCAGCCCTGATGGAAATACTACGCATTTGGAAATTAAACTGCATGAAGGTCACTTGCTTCAGGGATCTTAACCTAACCTTTGACATGACCAAATCATGCTAGAGAGATAGATACACCTCCCAGAGACTACCTCCTCTGGTGCCCATGTCCATCATGGACAGAGACAGTTGGTTTTAATTACCATACCATAGACCATATCTTTGCAGACTTTGCTAACCTGTTGACAATTGGGGAACTCTAGATGAACACGGCTGGGCTTGTAAGGGCTCCTTGGCCATTAGCCTAGTAACCTCTTTATAGCTTCATAGGTGTGTACTAGGCTAATGGCCCTGGAGCCTTTACAAGCCTAGCCCACAGGATTACCATGACATCATGCCACCTGACCTTAGTTCCTAGTGCCTCTGTCATGTAGAGCCACTGGAGTGATCCTTGGGGAGAATTTTCTATTTCCCATCCACTCATCAAGATTTCCCTTGAAGACAGCCAGTGAGGTGCTCTGTTTGACATGTATGGGAAGTCTATTCCATAGCATGGGCAGTCTCTGGGTTATGAACCTGTACCTCCAGCACGTTCTGTTGATTATGGTAATGAGGTTGAGGTCTCTGGAGCGTGTGGCGCAGAGGGATTGGGATTTCTTAAGATGTAGCATTTCTAACAGAGCTGGGTCAGACATGGCTTTGTAAGTCAAGCAGAGATCACCCCTAAGTAGGCGATATGATACAGAGAATAGTTGGAGTTTTTTGACTGTATCCATATAGGGAAAGTGTTTAAGGCCTAGGATACTCTTTGTGAGGTAGTTTTGCAGCCTCTCCAGTTGTTGCAGGTGTCTAGTGAGGTACATGCCAAATGGGGCGTTGTACTCAATGATTGGCCTAATGAGGGAAGAGTAGAGGGAGACAATGACCTCTTTCTTCCTGGATGCAAAACCCTCAGTATTGAGATGTGCCACATAGAAGGACTTTCTGTCCACAGTGGCAATGTGGTGGTCAAAAGAGTGGTTGCTGTCAGCTTGTGTTCCCAGATCTCTTATAACACCTCCTGTGCTCAGTGGACTACCATCGATGTGGTAATTCATGGGAACTGGGTTTTTCCCAGAAGGGACGACAACACAGCTTAAGGCCATGGTTCTGACAGCAGTCGTTGGTCTCAGTGAATCCTTTCTGTAGGATGTCAGCATCACTTGGGAGTTAATAATAGCTCCCAGCTTGCAATCGTCTGTGAACTTTGTCAGCCAAAGTCCCTTTGTGTTGGCCTGGACTTCAGAGAAGTAGATACCAAACAAGAGAGGACCCAGGACCAAACCCTGTGCGACTCCACTCGTGACTGATCGGCAGTCTGACTTGGAGTCAGCTACTTTCACCCTGTGGGTTCTATCTGTGAGCCAGTTTGCAACCCACCTAGTAATATTGGAGTTGATGCCTATCTTAGTAAGTTTTTCTATGATTCCTGAGTGGGGAATGGTATCAAAGGCCTTGGCCAGATCAAGGTAGGCTGTATGAACCACCTTGCCTTCATCCACAGCTCTGGTGACTGACTGAAAGAAGTCTACCAAGTTGAGCAGACATGATCTACCCTTCACCAAACCAAACTGTGTGGATCCAGAGTTTGGAGATTCTCTATATCCTTGTTTATTAGGTCCATGATGATGCGTTCCAAAGCTTTGCATATCAGACTCATCAGGCTAATGGGGTGATAGTTCCCAGGGTCTGTAGTCACTCCTCCTTTGTGGAGAGGGATGACTGTAGAAATGCACCATTTGGTAGGAACAAAGCCTGAGGTGAGGCTGTGAGTGAATAGGGCACACAGGTGAGGTGCCAGTTCACTCTGTAGTTCATGTAGAACACAGCCAGACATATTGTCAGGTCCCATAGAAGCTGTATTCTTGGCCTTGGATAGTGCTGTTTTAACCTATGCAGCAGTAATACTGGGTGCCTGGCAATCTACTGGTATTGTTATTGGTCCTTTGGGGGGGAAGGGTAAAGTCGGCACTGAATCTGTCGGCCAGTATAATGGCAATATATGTTGGGTCAGTATAGAGGTACCATTGAGCAGTAACTTAGAGCAAATCTGGGTATTGCCATGGAGATTCTTTACATAACTATAGAAGGCCTTGTGGTTGTCTTTACTATCTTCTGCAATTCTGTTTACATAGCTAGCTTTAGAGGATTTGATGAGGGGATCTCAACTTTTTGTTGAGGCTGATAAGGGAGATTTTCCAATCTTGAGATTTCACCTTATTCCACATCAGTTTCCTCCTCCTGTTGTAGAGTTTGTTTATGGCAGGGAACCACCAGATTGGATTCCATTTTTTGGAGGAGAGTGTCTTGGTTCTATTGGGTATGGCGAGATCTAGGCATTTGTGTACGTGTTCATACAGTGCATTGGTGTATGATTCGGTGGTCATGCAACTATTCTCCATTTGCATGGGTGCCATAAAGTTAGCCACCTCTGTTTTTAGGAGCCCAAAGTTAGCTTTGGAGAAGTTTTTCATGGTGGTTACCTTTGCGGGGGGGTGGGGGTGGATTTCCAAGGTGATTAGTTTGTGGTAGATTTAACCAGGGAGGGGTTGACTATTGGTGTAGAGCAATGGTTGCACATGTTAGTAATGACCAGGTCAGGGATGTTGCTACCTCTAGTGTGGTAAGAATGAGCTGGTCCAGGGCATTGGAATTAATGAATTCCAAGAAAAGTTGGGCAAGTTTATTGGTACATGAGTAGTTTTCCCATTTAATGGAGGGGTAGTTGAAATCGCCCAGTATGAGAGTGTTAGGTTGGACCCTAATATTCGCCAGGGTGCTTAGGAACATGGAGTGTGAGTCTTGGTACATGGTTGGGGACCTATAGCAGGCTATGACCTGAATCGCTGTCTTACCCAATGTTAGCTGCACCTGAAGTATCTCTGATGCGTTATGTTGGGCTACCAGTCTGGAGGTGTGCCCATCCTTTATGAATATGGAAACACCACCGCCTTTGGTACTTTGGTCCAAGTTCTGGGGCCGAATGGTGTGGAATGAGTTATAACCTGGTAGTGCAGGGGTGCTTTCTGCTGCCTTGAACCAGGTCTCTGTTACAACACAAATGTCGATGTTCACCATTCTTTTGAACCTATGAACAAAAACAAAGCCAAAATACCAGATAGAAGCACATGATACACTTGATTTAGCCAAATGTATTTTATTACCTTAGCTTAGTGCTTCCATTCTCATTATAACAGCACTTCATCCAAACTAAAGTCCATTCAGACAATACCACTTTTTTGTTTTATTTTACACACAATACTACCTTTTATTCCAAATTCTACTGTCTGAGGAGCTCTGTCCTGAAGTGGCTAACCACCTGAAATAACTAACTAACTAATAGGGACCTCCAGGGAGGATGAGCTCCACTTAAGCCCCATTTCAGTGGGCGCCCCTTCACATCTCTGCATTGAAATCTGTAGTTGCCTCTTATTTTATGTACTGCCACCAAGGAAAAAGAAGACTAAACAGCTAGTGGAGAAGCTGTGTCTTTGCCTATCTGTGCCACATGAAGCAGGACTTTACCAGAATTTGTCCTCCCTAGAGGTCCCTGTTAACTAAGGCTTTCATGGTATGAAACCAAAGAGGTAACAGCTATGATTCAGTGTAACTCACCTGTCTTCCACCTCCCAAACCCCACTCCAGCTCACCACCTCTGTAATCCTCCATCCCCTCCAAACCTAAATAATTAAAGAAATGGATGCTGCCTGAATGGATTTTTAGGAGAAGGTGGGAAAATTCACAGAAGACACAAGGAATATAAACATTTTAGCCTAAGGGTACAGATTACTTTTCATAAAAAAGTCAAAGTTATAATGAGTTTCTCTAGTGCCCAGAAACAAATTAACTTAGCAGCACCACTGCAACAAGATCACATGTGGCAGACTACCATAGAGAGATACCACAACCAGAAAAAGGCAAAAGGATTTTACTCAAGTCTAGTCTTAGTTTCAAGAAAAGATGCCAGTGTGTAAGTTATGAAAGCTAAACCATTTCTTAAAGGTTCCAAAGTTTGAATATTTAACCTGTAAGCTGTCCTTCCCCTATTTATTCCTTTCTCAGCCCTCCATGGTAACACTGGATGTGAAGAATGCTTACCTCCACATACTCATAGCCAACGGTGACAGGCAATGTCTTATATTCAAAACAGGGGGATTCCTTTCCACTTCACTCACTTGTCCTTTGATTTAACTACTGCTGCCAGGGTATTTACAAAATACATGACTCCAGTGATAGCTTTTTTGCAAAACTAAATGGATTTATATGTACTTGCATACATATATGCATGTATATACATACATACATATATATATATATATATATATATATATATATATATATATATATATATATATATATATATATATATATATATATATATACAATCATTACAACAACAACAATCATTACCTTGAAGTGCACTTCGTTGAACCATATTGTCGAAAGTGAAAACATTTTCATATTCCCATTTTGAACCATGTTAATACCAATGGTTCGAAATTTGCTGTTATGGAAATGTGATCATTGGAGTTTAAGTGCCTCCCAGTGTCCGAGGATGCAAGCTCGCTATGTCTATGTTTGATCATTAGCCCTTTTGAAACTGTACTTTGATGTATCACCAGTCGAAGTGCACTTCAAGGTAATAATAGTAAGGAGATATATATATATGGGTTCCTATCATATGATCGACATTTCATTTGACTGAAAGTTCATTTGACTGAAAGTTCATTTGATCGACAAGGATTTTAGGTGGGGCTTACCACACCCGATGTGGGGGCTGTGCCCCCCACACCCCCCCTAACTATGTATATCAACTCCAGGGTCGCACAACATTGGGGGAGGGGGCAAATCCTTGTCGATCAAATGAACTTTCAGTCAAATGAACTTTCAGTCAAATGAAATGTCGATCATATATATATATATATATATATATATATATATATATATATATATATATATATATACACACACACACACACACACGTATATGTATATGTATACACATACACTTACATGGATGATTGCCTAATGCAAGTAACAGCTGAGGAGGAGACTCATGGTCTCTGGAGTTTACACTTTCATGCTTTAAAACTCTGTTCATGAGTAAGATGTTCTTAATCATATGTGATTGTTTAGAGACGTTATGACATTATGAAATAGATTTGAAGTTTTTGGTAACTTGGTTTGGTAACTTGGTTGAAAATGCATATAAAAATCCAGTACAAAAACAAGACAAAATGGCTTGTTAAGTTTTTTATTAAATTTATTTGTTTTTGCATTTGTCACGTTCTCTGTTTTAAAAGCAAGATAAAAAAAGAGTAGCATTCTGTGTACCGTGAAACAATTTATCCTTTTTTTTCTCAGAAGGGAGCAGTTGAATCCATCCTAACATTTTCTAAGCTACTTGTCCTTGTTAGGTTCATGGTGGTACCAAGATGAGTAGTCTATACCAGACTTCCATATCCCCCCAGCAAGAGTTTTCAGCTCTGTTGCAGCATCCCCTGGTGTTCCAAGGAAAATATATAAATATAAAAATGTGTTGCAATGTCAATAAATGTGTAAAAATTATTTGGGGCTCATCTACTATGACCATGTTATTAAATATTTTTTAAAAAGACCTTATAGTATGAGTAAATATTCAGGGATCTCTTGAGACAGTGAATTCCACAGGGTTGGGCTTAATGTACAAAGAGTTTCCACCTGAATTTCTAGCTGAATGTTCAAGCCTCAGCTTTGGGAGTCACTAGCTGCCCTTTGCCTTTGGAGCAGAAGGATAAAGCTGACTGACTGGTTAACATCTCTTTTAAGTAAAAGGCACCCAGTCAGTGCAGGGCTTATAGGGTATCATCACAGGCAGTCAGTGCGGACAGTGTAGTACAGGTGTCATATGACAATAATACTGTGATCCCTGTACTAATATGATGACATTCTGCACCACCTTCACATGATTGTGGTTACAAAGCCTTTTAATCCTTTGATAACACCAGATGATTATTATTATTATTTTTTTTGATATTTCTCGAATATCAAAGGGATGACGTAAAAGAAGCTATGACTTGATTGTCCAGTGACAGCTGGTTATTAATAACTACACCCCAACCTGCAGTCCCTGAACACTGTCTCCAGTTTTCTACCCCTGTATACAATAATGTAAACTGGAGCAGCTGCAGAAGACCTTAAGGCGATATGAGTGTTCAGTACTTCTATCTTATCAAGATTGAGTTTTAAATAGCTCCTCCTCTTCAGTCCGTGATTGACTTAATACCTCCCTCCTGCGTTGAAAAGCTTGTATCCATGCCTGCGGAAAAGCTAGGTCTTACCGAGTAATATGTATGTAGCAATGATCATTCAAAGTTTTCCTTCAGATGACTTCTCCTAGAAGAAGCATGCTGAGATGAAGCAAGGAAATTTAATCTGGGGGGACTGCAGGTTAAAGCAGACTTATGAGGGAAACATCATGACATTCCAAAACTGCCTCTAACAGGGTTCTGTGGGATGGAAGGGAAATGAACATTGTTTACTTTCATGAAAGCAAGGAGAGTGGAAGTGAAATTTAGTGTAACTGAGCAAGTCACTTACCAGACAGGGCTCTGGGGCAAGTGGAATATTTGGGCTAGGCTCCTAAATGGCCTCTTGGACTGCATGCCTAGTAACTACCAATGAACCTAAAAATTTTGGGTACTTTGTCTGAAATGAAGAGTGCAACAGTTTAACTTTGTTCCTGTGTATGGAATACGGTATATCTTGTAGATAAATCTTAGTAGTTATGTTATTTGGGAAATTTCCCTGAATTGTTAACATTTCGCTGTTTTGGTTTTAAGGTATTTTCGCAAGATCTAGCTGGTAACAGACTTTGCATTTGTACAGTGAAAAGTTTTTCCTTATACATGTCAAACACTTCTACTGAAAAAAGTAAAACTGTGATGACAGAGTAGTTGAGTTCCTACAGCTCACACAGCATTTAAAAAAATACTTTTTTCCCCTCTATGCCAAGGGGGCTCTGTCAAGTCCATCTGAATGTTGCATATATTATGGAAATTACTCCCCCACACTCGTCTGACATACTTTTCTTGTACTATCCCAAATAAACCTGAATCTATTTGTCTTACATTGTATTACTGCCTTGTGCTATTTATTCAATAACTCTACCATCCTCTTTGGGAATCAGTACTCAAGCCTAATTTAAAATATGCCAATTCCAGCTACCACCTATGCGTCCTCTTCCTTTCCATCCCCATTTGTCAGTTATCCCAAACAATATACTTTGCCAGAAGATATCCATCCTTTCTCATCTGTCATCTAATATATATATATATATATATATATATATATATATATATATATATATATATATATATATATATATATATATATGTGTGTGTGTGTCCATTGGTCTTTATGTCTGGCCGTACCCTTTGCCCCTCCATATCCTTCATCACTTTGATAGTTACATTGCATGTTTTTTATTTCCCTAACTTCTTCATGGTTTCTGAAACTGTTTATTAACATTCCAGATGCAACAGTGCTAATACCTGGTACAATGGAAGGTGAATATCACTATCTTTGGAAACCACTCCTTGCACTGTACATCAAACCACCTTATTGGTTTTGTTGCCATTATTGTTTCTGTTGTATAGCAAGATTTACCTTAGAATTGACTTTTACCGTCCTCTTGTACTTTGCTTAATGTCATGTTCCTCTTCTGCATTACTTAAAATCAACTAGGAAGGCTATACAGTGGTTGCTGTCCCCTCGCCAAAGTGTATAAATTTGTATCTTTTTTTCATAAAGTGCCAGCTACTATTATTCTGCCTTCCTGTGCCAGTCACTTCTAGTCTTTTCCACCAAAGTATGTGACTATTTAACCACTCTTTTTATTATGAGTACATATGATGATCTTGCTGTACAAAGTTTGTCTGACCTCTGACATAGAGATTAAACAGGAACTGGGACCGGTCTCAGCAGTTTTCCCTCTGACACTCCATGACTTACCGACCTTTCCCATGGCAGTTCCTCTCTAACATTCACAGTTTACTTCTGGTCAAGCAACCAGTTTCCAATTCACTCCATCGTTATGGATGCCAGCCCCATGTCATTTAATTTGTTTACTAAACTCAAGTGATGCCCAACATAAAGCACTTGCACAGATCCAGATATGCTGCATCCCGAGAGTTCTCCTTGTGCATCTCACTGGCAACTTAGTAGTAGAAATGGAGACAAACTGTGTAAGACCACTGCTTTGTGAGAATTTACTGTCAGTTACTGACTAGTTGAGAATTGTCATTCATAAAACTGAAACTAAGAGGCTTATCTTTATCTGGCTCCTTTACTGACCCACATTTAGCCAAGGGGGACCAGTGTTGCCTAACTGCATTCCTGTAGCACCAAACTACTGCTACAAGAATACAGAGGGACTAAGACAGTTGCCAAGTAGAGATGATACATTTCTGCCAATGGTACATTGAGCAGAATTTTCACTTCTTTTAATGCTTTGGGAGTAGCTAATCGAGGTCGTGTGTGTTATCTCCTCCACTTCTTCCAGAACCCATTAGTCTTCATTAAAACACCATAAGCTAATTTACGTTATGCAGTGCTACATCATTTGTACTATTACCATATGAGTATCTCTCTGCACATAGCCAGCCTTAGGCACAGACCAACTAGGGTGCTGCACTAGCAGGGGTGCCTTTCCAGCATTTATTTAATTATTTTTCTTTCTTTTGTAGTAAAGAAATGGTTTCTTTAAAATGTGTTGAATGAATACAGGAAAAAAATGAAAAGTAAGACAAACTGTGAGAAAAAGGAAGGAAAAATAATCTGGATGGTGCAGGTAGACCAGGATGCGGGCATCTGCTGCTGTGTGTGTTTGGGGGGGGGGTTTGCTGTGGAGTTCTTTTGCCATGGGCACCAGTTGACCATAGGGGGGCCCTGCACTCTGCGAATATTGAACTTACTTGATTTATCTTTTGCTTCATAATGATTTGTCTCCAGAGCATCAGATGTGACTTATGAACCAATATCCAACCAATCTTATAATTTAATCATACTGTTGTCATATTAGTAGGTATACCATACTAAGTGTATTTGATAAGATGAGTTGAGCAGTGTATGTATACTTTCATATTCTCTTTCTTAGAATCATGCAGTATTCTGTGCTGTGGCATGCAGTGATAAAACCCTGACCATGACTAGGATGACCACTATGTTCAGCTAGCGGCTTTGGTGCTGGAACACACAGGTGTGGGAACGTATGATTCTGCAGTTAATGCTGCCTCACCCATCTTGACTTTTGCTCTGCCACCAGTAAGCAGAGACTTGCATGAAGTGAAAGGAACAAGGGGATGACACATGGACTTGGTAGTACCAAGCTGGTGATGCTAGGCCTCATTAACATGTGTGGAAACATACACACACACACGAGGAGGGCATAATTGTCCTTCTGGGTGACATGAATATGCATGCCAATCACCAAGGATGGGGTTATACCCATTAACAGTGCCATCATAACCTGGGTCATTTGATATGAGTGAAGGCAGAAACCACCTCCATGGTTACCTGTATGAAAGCCCCTTTAATCACTTTTTGCCCCTCTGCTGGGGATTCCTCAGTGGCAGAATAACATATATGCTCAAAACTGATAGAGGGAGGCTAGACAGTTGGCAGGCACGAAGGGAAAAAAGCTCACAAATAAAAAATATATATAACATTTACTAATCTATATACTACATACTGTAGGTTAAGGTGTCTGTAACGTCTGTACTGTACATTCATTTTGCTGCATAGCAAGGTTGTTGGTTTGGATCACTTCACCTAACTGGTAAGCAAACAAATAAAAAGTTAAATATCCTCAAATACTCTAGTTCCTTATCACTCTTCATTTGCTCTTTGCCTTTCTATACTTACTGTACCCTTTGCTGCTGACTTGTGTCTCCCATGTAAATACAAAGCTGAAAAAATAATTAATTCTACCTTGATCTGCAGCATTTTTGAACCTATCTCCAGAGCCATATCATGGTTAAATGAGGTCTTGGGCAGAGTTTCCCCCCAACCCTATTTAAGTACAACTTGGACAAATGGATGAGTAATTGCAAGTTCACCCCTGGTCTGGCTCCTATGTCTCTGATGGACATAGGCTGTCAGTAAATCACTCCTTTAAACCAAATTTTTGGGTCACATCTGGGTTGCATGGCTATGTTTTAAGGGCTCTAGTGGTCATTAACCTAGTATTCACCTCTGAACCTATAAATCCAGAAAACCTTTACAATCCAGTCTTGTAGAGAAGACTCGTATCACAGTAATATGCAACAATGACTACATAATGGATGTTGAAGATCAGCTAGTTTTTGTCACCACCCCAAATAATGCAGACTACATGACCTGATAAATGTCAACCCCTTGGCAGCGGATGGAGGCAGTAGTAAACAAGGTATGTCAAAAATTATATTACTAAAACGCATCATGTTTAGACTACTAAAATGCAATATATTTAAACTATATTACACAATCCAGGCCTATTAAAGAATTCATTCATTCTTTAGTGCAATGAATAAAGCTAAACAATTAAAGACAGTATAAATGTAGCAGGAGCAACTTTTGTTGAACAAACCAAAAGTTGCACAGAAATATTACTGCATGCAACATACTTTTTTTTTTTTTTTTTGGTGGGGGGCTTACATGGGGTCTATATTATATGCTCGAAGTCTTAAAACTTCAATGCTCAAATTATCGACACCATATAAGTTTTTAAACATTGAACATATAATCAAAATAAAACAAAAAAAAACTACCCGAATGCTCTGAGCAGGGGGGCAAGCCCCCCACACCCCACGCTATTTAAATATACCATCTCCGAGATCGCACTACAGTGAAGTAAAGGGAACTATTCCCTACGGTAATCTCTGTTGAAACATTCGAGCTTTCAAAAGTTCGCTCATATGGTGTCGACCATATGAGACTCGAACTTTTGAAAGATCAAGCTTCTGATATAGTCCTCTTACATGCATGTAGGATGTCGGCATCTCATTTTTCACCTCCATATGTCTTCTCTGTCATCAAGAATAGCTACCCCATCTGATATCACTCAATACAGGTCTGACCCCATTGCAGCATACACCTCCAGAGTCAACAAAGCCAGAGTAATGAATCAGGCCCCCAACAGCAATATCTCATTACTTGGCTGTTTCTTACCAATTAGCGTAACACTAGCCAAACCTGTCAATGTACATATTGCTTTTTTCTTTACTTTTACAATTATTACAGAGATTTGGATTTCATTTAGAAATGTCATGAGAAAGAGTAAACATTTCTTCCCTTGAAACTCACATCAAGTGGAAATGCATCTGGCAACCCATTAAACTACAAGAGTTATGCCAAGATTTATACTGTTTGAAGGGTATAGGAATTCAAAAGACAGATATGTAATGCATTTGCTAACAGTCTGTGACAGCTCATTGGACACAACTGTCCCTTTTCTGGAGCAGCTCAGGAGTATTGTCTAGCGAAGTAACTTGACAGAGTCACATAAAAGACAAATGGAGCCTGAGGGAATTAAACCATGCACTACATAAAGTTTATCTTTAACAAATCATAGCCATACTCATCTGCACTAAGTGCTAGACAAACAGCTGTAGCCCAAAAACTGCATTTCACACCTGTGCCTGCAAAAAAACAAGCTAAATAAAAATGTATTCATAGTTAAAATATTAACATTAAACTCTTAGCCTTCATGCTGTCAAATTTATTCACAGCTAAATAATAAACATACAGTGAACATTCAGCTGAACAAGGAAATCAAGGATCACATCCAAAGAACATGGGTCATGTGATGATGTTCCTGTTTGCTACAATCAGTTTCTTCCTGTTTGCTACAATCAGTTTCCTTCCTTTACATCTTAACCACTCTGGTTCAGGTAGTAAGTAGGCACAGAGTTTGCAATCCAGGGGAGCATTGAGGAGCCTAGCCCAAATTTCCAGTTGCCCCAAAGCACTGTCCGGTTAAGTGACTTGCTGAAGTATATGACAAGGCATAAATATGAGGCAGAAATAAGAGCTATTCTGTAAAACAAAAATACAAATAAGAGCAGACTACTTTAAATCACTTAAAAGATTAACAGGGCAACAGGATTGGAATCAAGATATATTTTGTGAGCCAAAAATTATGAAACTTTATGTCTGACAGTGAGATTGTGATTCTCAGTGCGCTACCACGATAAAACAAAAAAAGAAAAAAGTTGGTGGAGGATTAAGCTCTTGCCTCCCATATCTAAGGTACTGGGTTTGACCCTGAGCAGGTCACCTAACTACACAAAGCCCCCTAAATGTGGCATTTTTACATACACATCTCATACTTAAGAAGCTGCAGTCTGGAAATTAAATTGCAAATGCAGCTTGTACTTGAAACACATCAGTCTTTTATAAAACTTTTCACTCTCTTGTGACACATGCTCCATTCTCCTGTCAAATTAAATAATAAATGCTCTCTGTACTACTGCATTTTCTGATATAAACATCTACCTGTTCTGAAATTAATCGGTCCATCTCATAATGAATGCTATATTTTGCTGCACTCCCTTGTGTTCCACTGTGAAATCAAGTCTTGCTCCTGTCTCATTGACTGAGATGAAGAAGTAGATGTGGGCAAAGCAGGAAACTTTTCTTTTTTTTCTTCTTTTTTATTTAAATTCTTAAACCAACAGTACGTGGATGCTAAGCAAAGTAGGAAAACCTTTCTTTTTAATTTAATGTGAGTGTCTCCCCCAGCCATTGTCAGGCCCTAGGCAACTGCCTAGGTTACGTAGTGCTGGTTTCAGTCTTGCTTACCTACCTCCACTTTTAATAAAATATTGTCCATTTTAATTACTCATATGAAACCCCCACATCCTCCTAGCCTTTTTTTCTGCAGGGCTACCTTGGTCTGCTGAAATAGCTTTATTGCCCTCATTGTAAAATCCTTGCAAGTTTATTTCATAGCTTACTAAATGTTGATGAAATGTAACTCAGTGGGCACCAACCTATCAGATTACACGTTGTCAATTTACAACTCCTTATGTTTATCATCCCTTTAATAAACATCAGAGTGCTATGTTTCTCAAAAGTGTTTTACACTTTCATGATGTTTCTTTTCCCCCCACAATTTAGCAGCAATTGAATTAGTTTGTATAAGTAAGGAAGGGCAATTTGTTTTGGCGACCTGCAAGGAACTAAATATTTGACCAGATATGATTGTCTAGTTAGTCAGGCAGCTGAGAGTAGAGACATTTGTCAAAGAGCTGGGAGTAAGGAATTTTTAGGAGAACCTATTTCTCATCCTGTTCCTCACTTTCTTTTCTGTGAAAACCTTACTTCTGTGTTAAGCCAGGCTGCTTATCTCCTCTTCCCACACCTACTTCTGCTCCTGATGCTGGATATCATTTTTCTTTTTTCCTTAATTACTGCAGTGCTATGGTTCCTCTGCTATCTTTAGTTCTTCCCAGCATTTTGTATTTATTACTTTGTTTTCCAACCAGCTGAAGTTTACCTTCTGTAATTGCATGCCTTGATTCTGGTGGTCTGTCCCATCATTACTCAAGGAACATTAACTGATAAACTGACAAAATTATTGTTTACCAGCAGAGTTTTCTAACCTCGCCTACCATCAGCCCCGCCTTCACTGCTTTAAAACCTATCTACATTTGTATTCTTGCATACGATCACCAGTATGATTACTTAATAGAATGATTGTACTTGTGGCTTTTGGGACATTAAATAGATGGTAAGCAATAATTATAACATATGCAACTGCCATGCTGGCGTATCAGTAACAGAACATTTACTCATGCACTGTGAACTGCACATATGTTTTTGAACGTGATCAATTTTAATAGGCTAAAATTACTCTTTTTCTTCCTTCATAAAAGTAGGCCTAATAAAGAATGATACATGTCATAAATCTCAGACAACCAACAAAAGAATTATATGCCATTTTATTCCCTTGGAATCCATGCTAAATATTTTGGCAAGGCTTAATTCCAGGCAGAGATGTGCATATAATATGGAACGCTACCATCAGTAATAAAACAACAGTTTTACACAAGCAGTGAATTTTGGAATTCTGTATTCTTCTGTAAACCACAATATAATCTCTGTACACAGGGCTTGGAATGATACTGGAGTTTACAGAAAATGAATCTTCTTTATATGTAAATGGGAATTCTTACCCATAGGTTATATACATTATGAATCAACAAAGGTAACTCAAAATAATAATATATTTAAATGGGAGGCAAGCCAGGGAGATCTCAGTTCAGCAGAGTGTTTTCTGGCAAACATAAAAAGGCTCATTAAAAAAAAAAAAACTACTCATCTATAATTGACAAATAAGGTCTCCTATTTGATAAAAGTAGCATAAATAACTGTTCATTGTTAACACTTTTTGTATATGTTTCTGAAGAAGTTCCTGTATGGTTGGAACAAAAATGCTAAAACTACATTCTTTCTAAACTGTTTTTAAGTATTAAACTAAATCTATAGTCCTTGTGGCATCTGATATGGTGTTTTCTTTATATTTTCGGTTACCTTATTCATGCTGGTTGGTTTTAAATTTATTCACTTTTTATATATTGCAAAATCAGTGACAATTTAAATTTAAGAACAGATCCAATCAAGAAGAGAGGCAGTTTCTAATATGGTTGAGTTATCACATAATTTCTTCATAAAAATATTCTGAGTTGGTCTTTCTGTATTTCAGCAGTTTTTTTTCTCTTAAATATAAAAGTAAAGTTTGGAAAAGTAAAGAAGACCATGAAAGAAAGTACTGAAATATTTTGAAATTAATTGATGAATTACCTTTTTAAATTGTTTTATAAATAATAAATTAAAAAGTGAACACAGGAGAGTTTGCTTCAGTTACAGTATTTGAGAGGTAGTGTTTTGAAAAAGCAGGATATTAATGGAAGTTTCAGTTTAGTGACTTTTTTTTTTACTGTGCCACTTAAAAAGGAAAATGGAAGTCACAATGATAAATTGCAAATATTTCCAGTAAATTACAACTCTGCCTCCAGTGATGGCAGGACTGGGGTGACTCTGATGTAAGTCAGTTAGAACTGTTATAGTAATTGGTTCTGTATGTATTTTTTGAACAAAAGCAATGTGCACAGACCTGATGTAGTGGAACAGCTATGAAACTGTCACCCCCGTTGGCACAGAAAGAATAAATACAATTGCAGAAGCAGCCATTAACAGTAGAATTTGTCCCATTATTTTTGTGAATAAAAGAAAATATCTTTTCAACACAAGTCTCTTTTCAACAGAATTTGAAAGGCATGAGGTTACATTTGAAAAATTCCATGCAGTTCTTATGGGATACAAAATATGAGAAATGCAAGACGGTTTACTTGTCAGTCCTAGAGAGATAAATAACAATATCAAGGAATAATGAAAGTATTGAGAGAATCTATTTCACATTTTGACTGAAAGGTTGTTGAAATAATTAATGGCTAATAGATTTAAAAATGCATTAACCTTGCTGTTTAAACTGCACAGGTAATTAAAGCAATAACATTTTAAGAGATCAAAGAGAAATTACTTAATGCTAAAACCGTAGCATGGTGAAAAGTATAATAACCAAGCAGTTTTTTGTATTTCAAATACATGGATAAAAAACAACAGCTGGCTAGCAGAGTCTAAACAACCAGACAGATTTACTGCTTAAACTGCACAGATAATTATAATTTCCTAACAGCAAATTATGCAACCAGGTAACTTTGCTTTTTAAAAATATGGCAATTACCCATTCAATATCAGCAGTAGGGTATTTTTTTCTTGAAAAGGTTGCAGGTGCATTTATCTGTAAGAGATCTAGCTGTGACTGACACATTAACTTGAGAGAAAACAGGTGATGAAATGAGAGAGAGAGACAAAAAGAGCAAAGAAGAAAAAAGGAGGTGAGTAAAACGGAAATTACTGAGTAAGCGATCGTGAAGAAAGGGATGAATACCCCTTCCCCACTTCAGCCGCAAACTGGTGCTGTTTTATACCACACACAGAATGGAACATTGCTGTTGAAAATACATACATACATATATATATATAAAATGCCAGCTAATCATACAGTGAAAAACTAACAACATTAGAGGTTTCCACACCTGAATTCCTTGCTCTCTCTCTTTCTTTGTTTTCTTTTTTTTTGCAGCTGCATTACTTAACTGCTAAACATAGTACAATACAGCACTGTGATGGCTCTCCAAAACTGAGGAGGCGGCAACCTAATTAAACACCTTTTTGAGGTAAAACAATGTGCATAAAAGCTTGTTACGCACCTTTTAGTGCTGTCATTCTGTAGTATTATGTCACAGTATAAATATCTGTCACCACGCTACAACACAGCGAAACTGAAACTACAGTAAAAGCTGCAGGACATTGCTCTGTTACACTTCATTTTGTGTGTCTGGCAGTGCAAAGTGTAGTACCACTTTTTAAGCTATTACACAATCAGAGACATACTTCATTTCTGGACACCATCTGTGAGTTAGTGTTAAGTGTATTACACCTTTCAGAGCTGTAAAATACTTTGCCCTCCTGCAGATTTTTTTCTTTTAATTTCTCTGTTGTCTTCTAGTGTATTAGAACAGCTGAAGTTCCATATACTACAAAGAGTTGTGGGGCAGCAGTAAGAATTCTATAGCACTTTTGAAGCACGCTTTCTCTTGAAAAAGATGTTAGGATTCACCTCTCAAATTTTGCTTTGCTTTGCTCAGCTCTCAAGGTGAATTTCTTGACATCCATTTCTCAGACAGATAACAACTTGGTTATGACTGGATTTCCAGTCATAATTCCCCCATGACTTATAATACTGTCTCTTATAATGCCTGTCTCTCTCTCTCTCTTTAAGAACTGTATTCCTTTAACTTTATGCCACGGTGGTACGGCAGTAGTGTTGTTACCTCACAAAGCAAGAGGTTCTCCCATTCGATTCTCGGCTGGGCTTGGGAGTGCCTTCTGTGTGGAGTCGAAGGTTGGGCGTCGAGCTGGCACCTCGACGTTTCATAAAAATCTACTGCCAATCATTAGCGGACCGGAGTTCCACTGTGGCGACCCCTTACTGGGAAAAGCCGAAAGACAAACAACATTCCTTTAACTTTGCAATATAAGTACTTCCTTGAAAAAGACTTTGGATTACAGTTCTTCAACTGCAGTCAGTCTTGAATATTATTTGTCTGGTTAAAATGCTTTCACCTGTTGCTGAGAGAAAATAATCACTTTCTCTGTGATATGATAGCATTAGAACTGACTATATTTAGTTTTGTGTGTGTGGCTGGGGAGGGTGGGCATAACATTTTTTAATTCTGACTGCCAAGAACATTTCACGGGACTGGTCACAGCACTGTAGGAGCCATTACCTGTGCAACTTAAGGTTGTATAATTCTGTGCATGCGGTATGTAAACTGCTTTTACAGCATACTGGTTTACTTTTATAGCGTTTCTTATACTTGCAACTCATCCAGGTTATATATTTGAGATAGTTTACTAATGTAGATGTTTCTGTTTACCCTTCAGAGTAACATAATCAGCAGTTATACTCAATAGTTTTTGCTGTAGCAATGCATATTTATGAGAGAATTTAACAATAATGCAAAAAAGTATGTCTGGGTGATTCTGAGAGAATGTAACATATCATGTTTATTAATATTAACCAAGAAACTGTGTTAAGCAGTGTAGATGCTACAACAGAATGCTTCAGTTCAGTCGTCACATGCCTTGCACAGGCTTCACAGAGATACTAGTTTTTCAGGAGGTGTTTAGCATGTTGACATGTTCAAATGACAATGTTGACATGTGCAAACAGCAATGAAGTGCTATGCAGACCGCTTTATATACATGACATGTATACACAGTTAAGGCTTTTACTGTATCAAGTCTCACATATTACATGTAACCATGTCAAACCAGTATGGGCCACAAACTGCCCCGCCCTAACCACAATGTCTACAGTGCAGATATCTAGAGTAGAATGTGTCTGCTAAACATATCAGCATGTTGCATAAATGAGTACTACTGCCACCTTCATCTGATTGGGTTAATTTACTAATTATGGATTTAAACCTGCTCTTCACTTTATTCATCCCCCAACACTTTCAAAGCCTCAGCAGTGTAGCCAATGTGCACTTAGTTGCTGTTCTTTTGCAACCTATAACATTTTTTAATGCTATAGAGCAGTGGTTGGCGAATTACATGCCCTGATATTTACTGTGGTTTATTATTTATGCACTTGTTGACCATGCAGTTAGAGGACCCCTTTTAGTTATGACCAAGGCAAAAGACAATTTAAATATCAGTGCATGCATGCATACATACATAGCTTGTAGGCCAGGAATAGTACAAACTATATATATATATAGCTATTAACAAATATTAACAAATGAACATAAACATGGAATAAGCTAGGTAATGTAAGTGAAGAACACATTGACAGTAGTTCAAAACTAGCAATAGCACAAAAAAAACCCCAGATGAAAATGAAAGTTCATATTCATAGGTTCATAGTTCATAGTTTAGTACTAAGCTAACTGCCCTTGCGAGTCATTTTAAGCCTAGCCAATTATCCCTTGTGAGACTCAAACCCTGCACCTTGTGTTTGTAAGGCAAACACCTTAGCCATTAAGCCACCCTCCCATGTAAAAGGGTTTTATTTAAATTCTTCCAATAATATTTGAAAGTTAGAATTGCATGGGAGTTTGCCTGGAGCACAGAAAAGGCCTGTAATTTTGTAAGTATGAAGTCTGCATTGGCAGGGAGTACTATAGTTAGTTTTCTGGTTTAATGGCTGTGGTAGGGGTGCATATGTTCTACTCCCCAATCCTGAGTATGAAAGCTGGTTTGTTGGTGACAATAGAACAGTGCAGCTCGGTGAGTTCTGATGTATCCTGGCTAAGTAAGTACCTGAACACTTAACTGTTTGTTTTTTTTAATTTCTCCAAGTCTTTTGGGTTTCTAATACCATGGCGGGAATGGACCCCATTCCTAAGTCAAAGTAGGATAAATGTTCATGAAATTAGTATTGTTTCACTCTTTGATGTTATCCAAAAGTACTCTTCACAGCACCCGCAATATGCCCAGTAATGACTCTTTCTGCAATTCGTATGGTGTTACATGAATTGGCAACATCTAAATATGATTGTAAATTCTTTTTTGTAAGACCAGTTGCTCATACTACTATTGGAACTGTCTGAGTATCTTTCTTCAACATGGTTCTCGTTTCTGCCTGCAGATCGAGGTATTTTATGACTTTGTGTCTCTCTGTATGCAAGACAATGTAGTCACTAGGTGTGGCAATTTCAATGATCAATGCTACTTTTGTCTTCTTTTCTTAGACCACTATATCCGGTTTTCTAACATCTATCTTTTGGACTGTTGGTATTGGGTGATCCCAAGTGATGTAAACTTCATAATTTTCTATGATTCTCTGTGGCTCATGTTTCCAGTGTTTTTCAGCCACTTTAATACCATAATGTTTGCACAATCTCCAGTGTAACAATCTCACCACATTATTATGCCTTAAAGTATACAGTTCCTCTGCCATTAGAGAGTCGCAACCAGCAAAACCTACATATGTCTGTTTCTCCCACATGTTCAATGGACTTAGTAAACCAGCGTGTACATAGCCCACTATCTTGGGCTGCCGATATTAACCTTTCATTTCTTGATGTAAATTCACTTCTCCTTAACCATTCCTGCATTCGTTCTTGATCAACATGAGACTCTTCCAGAAATTTTCTATACTTGCAACTATATTTATGTTTTTTCCACATTTCTTGCCTTCTTATCTGGTCCTTCACCTTATATTCTTTCTTTTGTTTTTTACCACATTCAGTTGCTGCCTGGATTTTATCCACTTCTGGTTTGATTTCCATTCCTGCTTGACATCGATATGCTTCTGCTAAATTATGCAAAGATGTCATCTTAGATTTATTCTCCTCATGTTTCAAAACTTTCACCACATTTGGATCTTGTGAGGTCAGTAGATATGTGTGGAGTCCCACAATTGCAGATCTATACATGTAATCAGTTTCAAGGAGGCCCATCCCTCCTTCAGAACTGTTTGCAGTAAGTGCAGCTCGGTGAGTTCTGATGTATCCTGGCTAGGTAAGTACCTGAACACTTACTGTTTGCATAAGTGCAGCTTGGTGAGTTCTCATGTATCCTGGCTAGGTAAGTATCTGAACACTTGCTGTTTGCAGTAAGTGCAGCTCGGTGGGTTCTGATGTATCCTGGCTAGGTAAGTACCTGAACACTTACTGTTTGCATAAGTGCAGCTTGGTGAGTTCTCATGTATCCTGGCTAGGTAAGTACCTGAACGCTTACTGTTTGCATAAGTGCAGCTTGGTGAGTTCTGATGTATCCTGGCTAGGTAAATACCTGAACACTTACTGTTTGCATAAGTGCAGCTTGGTGAGTTCTCATGTATCCTGGCTAGGTAAGTACCTGAACGCTTACTGTTTGCATAAGTGCAGCTTGGTGAGTTCTGATGTATCCTGGCTAGGTAAATACCTGAACACTTACTGTTTGCATAAGTGCAGCTCGGTGGGTTCTTATGTATCCTGGCTAGGTAAGTACCTGAACACTTACTGTTTGCAGTAAGTGCAGCTCGGTGGGTTCTTATGTATCCTGACTAGGTAAGTACCTGAACACTTACTGTTTGCAGTAAGTGCAGCTCGGTGGGTTCCTATGTATCCTGGCTAGGTGAGTACCTGAACACTTACTGTTTGCAGTATTCTTTACACTAAGTTTTGACCTTGTGTTGAGGGTAACTGCAATTCTGTGGCAGGTTCGTATGCTGCACAACTTTCAGTACTGATGTGGTTGGGAGGGTGGCCTAATGGTTAAGGTGTTTACCTTACAAAGACAAGGTGCAGGGTTTGAGTCTCACAAGGGATAATTGGCTAGGCTTAAAATGGCTCACAAGGGCAGTTAGCCTAGTACTATTCTATTCTATTCTATTCTATTCTATTCTATTCTATTCTATTCTATTCTATTCTACTTTTCATTTCATATTATACTGATTCTTTTAGCATTCTGAGACAACCATTGTAAGAGCC
This sequence comes from Protopterus annectens, assembly GCF_019279795.1. Taxonomy (NCBI): domain Eukaryota; kingdom Metazoa; phylum Chordata; order Ceratodontiformes; family Protopteridae; genus Protopterus; species Protopterus annectens. Next base: position 626,024,010 of record NC_056743.1, on the reverse strand, counting down.
TATCTCTCTCATACAAGTTAGTGAGCCCATATACCTGGCAAGTCATGAATGCACACTGATGTTTTTGTTTTGGTTGTATCATGCATACCCATTTGGGCATGATTTCTGTATGGGCATCTGTTTACCTTTCTGTAGTATAATTGCATATTTTCATTTATTTGCATATATGTTCATCTATTTTATTGTATATATGCACTAGTCTGTATTTTTATTCATCTGTTTGTACCTACTTGTGTGTCTGCTTATATATGTGTTAGTTTCTTCCCATTCATATATTTATCAGTGTAAATATTTATGACTTCATCCAGCTGCAGACACTAGTTTGTAATATTTTTGTTGCACTAGTTAATTTTGGTTTTAACTGCTAAAAACTCACCAGGTACAATTTCTGCTTCCTGATGTGAACGTGAAGCTTTAGTCTGGTTAAATAATTAGGCCAGAGAATCACAGTGTGTAATGAAACTTGTGGTAATTAATCATGGGGCTGCAGATTTCAAATGATTTAATGATCTCCATACCATACAGTTAAATGTGTATGTCTTATTTTTTTAACAGCTAATGTATATTTAAGTGCGTATGCATGTCTACACGTTTCACTATGCGCTCATGTTGTATGTGCGTGCGTGCTTTCACATATGCATGCTTATGTGTGTGTGTGTATGTGCGCGTGCTCATATGTATGGGTGGATGTGTGTGAGTGAGTGTGTCTGTGTGGATATGCTTGAGTGTACCTGTGTGTGTGTCATGCACATATGCATGTTTGTGTGTGTGGACATTCATATGCATGTGTGTGTGTGTGTGTGTGTGTGTGTGTGTGTGTGTGTGTGTGTGTGTGTGTGTGTGTGTGTGTGTGTGTGTGTGTGAGAGCATGCATGCACACGTGTGTGATTTTCTCATATTTACCAGTGAAATCTGTAGAAATAAATGTATAGTTTCACTAAAGCAAACAAATTCATGAAATTGCAAGGATTTTATGCAGCATATCTTCATTTTAAATAACAAATGGCGTATACACTGCACTGTCTTCTGAAATCATATGGCATAACAACGTATCTATTCTGCTTGTTTTGTGAGGTGCTAAATATATGACTTGGATACTTTAAAATTTTGCAGTGAAATCTATAGAAACTGGCATACTTTAACCAGTCTGGATGGCCTACTGTGTTGTTTATAAAAGTGTGCAGCTTCAGAATGGTGTGAAAACTAATAAATTGAAGCTTTGCAACAAAGTGGTCTAGATTAAGTAAGTCCCAGTAAAATTCCCATTAATTTCTGATGTCAGAGTCGGTTTCTGCTTCTTGTACACAGTCTGATTTATCACTTTGCAAGGACTGCAGTAGGTGACAAAGTGCCATGACAGAAATGATGAAACTGAAGTGAATCTTGCTCTCTGAACTTGAAACAGGGCCAACACATGAATCATGGTCCATGTCTGTGACCCAGTGTTTACAGTACACTTGGCTGTCACCATCTATGTATGCAGGAATGTCAATTAGTCAGTTTGCTTACAGCAGTATCTAGCCATATGCAGGAACAGTGTTTGGTGGTAAATGTAACATTTTCTTTGTTTGCTTCTCAGTATGTGGATATTCTGCCTTTTCTGTTCTTATGCAATATTATTTTTCTTTCATGCACCTCCTTGTTTCTTCTCTCTCTCTCTTTGTGTAGTGTGACCGAATGAAATGATTTGCTTGCCACTATAATGAGCAGGAGCATTCATTCACGCTCATTAGGGGAGAGACAGGAACCGAGCTTGCTGTTTTTGTCACTAACTGAAGTTCCCCTCGGCAATGCTGTCAGCTCCCAGTGGATTTGGCATGGAAGCTTAACACCACTTCATATTTAGCTCAGAGATGAAATGCACAGACCCCACTACCTCATCCACTATTGTAAAATGTGTATTAAAACACTCCTGTTATAATATGAGATACACTGCAGTGCATGGATGTTTGCAGAGTATAATTCAGGTACCAAATTTTGACTTGCTTCATACTACATAAACCAGGAAAAGAAAACACTATAGGTTTCTAGCATCATCACACACACTGATAATATATTAGAAAACTGTATTATCAGTCTTTCTTTTAGTCTCTTATAATTAGCAGACTGACAAAGTTAAAACAGAATGAGACAATTCTGTAAGAGGTAGAGGCGAACATTCAGCGAATGACAGCGCTAATGGCTTTTTGTGGTTGACATTACAGTGTGTTAAGCACATTTAGGGGCTAAATCCATACTTGTAATGTAATGTATATTTACACTTGAAAGGCGATAGAAAGCTACTGGTTAGGATACTATCAGGTTTAACTGGAAACTGAAATTTAGTGATATGTAATATATTTTTTTCTGTGTAGGTATGTTTGTATAATACGTGACTGTGTATGTGTGTGTCACTCAGACACATTATTTATAGAAGTCGGACTTGTTTTCAAAGCACTAGTTTTGTCACCGATTTGGATGATCACTTTTGTGTGGCCAGACAGTTTTTCTCCCAGTAGGATGAATTGTTGGCATACTGGGGATTTCTCCTTTTCCCACGCAGGTGTTACCTTGTGGTTGCTACCTATAAGCAATGGGGTGTAGGGATGCAAGGGGCACTTTTTTCTTGTAATTTTTCACTTCTGAATGCTGTTATTATTTGGGAGGTTTGACTAATCTGTGATTGTACTTGTGTGAGGCTACTATGAATGAATTGCATATTTGTCTGGGAGCCAGTATTTATATTTGACTATTATATCTGCATATCTCACACACACAGACCTACACACATGCACACAGGTGTATGTAATGAATATTGATACATATGTTGTATGCATGATGAGTGTGTAATCCTCATATCGAAGTTAAGGAAACTTTCCCCTGGGGTTCAAGACATCCTTTCAGCACAACCATCTTAATCAGCATTTTTGTCCTGTACAGCAGTGACATATCTTCTAGTAGTCCTATTTCTTTATGGTGAATTCCTACAGCTACCCCTCAAGCCAGGGAAGAACACTGGAAAAAAAAAAAACAACACACACACATGTGTTCGCTCATGCATGTGCACACACATGCAAATAGATTCATAAACACACATATCTGTATGTGTGCATGCACGTGTATGCACACACACTGAAAAAAAAGAAAAATATATGTGTATATATATATATATATATATATGTGTATATAATACACACACACACGTTTGTGTGTGTTTGTGCATGCACACACACACATGCAAATAGATTTGTAAACACACATCTGTGTGTGTATAAAATGTTCTGCACAGTGACTTTTAGTATATTACATAAGTTAACTGTTGGTGAACTTTATGCCTTTAATAAACACATTTCTGATTTCTTGTGTTATGTTATGCAACTGACTGACGTTTGAATAAAAAGCTTCCTGATTTAAGCATTATTATGTTGTATATATTAACTGTGAGCTTCTAAGACCATGCTTCAGTTTACATCAAAATATTCCAGAAGTGGAAGAAAAAAGATATTAGCAAACGCATTTCTGATTTTTTTTTCAGTCCTTGGATACAAATACATCAAGTAAACATACTCACTTTGTTTCACTACAGATCAGCAAGTAAAGTGACAGTTTCAAAATGTTCCTACTTCATGTGGGTGAAAAGCTAATATTCTCAATACTGGTTTTACAAGATATCAGCTTTTACTTAGTTTTCATTCCTGAGCTTGACTTTTGTTAGATCTATCTGTTAGAATGGTTACTGTAACCCATTTTAGACAGCTGCAGACATTGAACATTGGTACAAAGGCCCTTGAAAAGTATGTAGAACTAGCCACAAATCTTTTCATGTAATTAGCATGAAGTTTGAATACCAAAAAGCACATAACTTTTCCCACTTCCAGAAGGAATGTAGGGTGGTAACCATTGAAATGTCAGGACCTGCTTCAGCAAGCCTCAAAGTAAGGAGACTGAATAACAAAAAGAAAATTGGACCTTTTGGATACCAAGTCTGAGATGCCTATTGCTTAGACTACTCCTTTTTTTCTAAGGTATGGCAATCTTAGAATTGATATTTATAAGTTTGTGGGGGTGCAGGGCTCTTGCCAAGTTTAAAGGATTCAATGTTCACAGTTCTCCTGCATTTTGGGTCCTTTTTTTTGTGTCTGCACTTAGTGTTACTAATAAAAAGGTTGGGGGGGGGGGTTCATACCCTAATGCACTTGCTATGAGACACAACTTCAGACCATACAAAAGAAATCTATTATTTTTTTTGCATGGGGACACTCCCCTCTGAACCACCATGCCCTCTGCTAATTATATGTACTTACTCCGAGATCACACAATCCTTGGGGAAGGGAAATATTCCCCAAAGCCAGGAATGTCAGTCTTTCACATCTGTTGATTAGTGTGTCAACAAAACAGATGTTGACATCTGAGAGTTTTGCTTATTATAAGCACTCCCATATATGAGTATGTTTTTCTGGCATCATTTGAACATGAGTTCAAGGAACGCCCGTCTAGTAGTTGACCCCCGAACTACAAATGTTACCAGGCCTGCACTTTTACAAACAGTCTGTAGTTTGTGGTATTTATCACTGTGTGCCTGTTATGAAACCATGGATATTATCCATTCTGAAGGTTTACCCATATGTGGGCTGCATGTTGCAACCTGCATTGCATTGCTGCTTAGGTCTTCTGACCAATAAAGTGTTACTAATACAGCCAGAGTTACCAAGTCCAGCACTGTTACTGAATCAGGCAGACCACTCAACTGTCTTTATTTTGGTGGAAAGTTTGTATTTTCAGGCCTGATTTATCCCGGCACAGGATGTGTTTATTTTTGGAGGTATATCTCTATTTTCAGACTTATTTTCCATTCAAACAATTTTCTGAATCACCTTTATCACACGTGATTTTTGAAGCTGTCTAGTACAGAAAAAGCAACACTTGATAGCCAACATGATAGTGGCACTAATAATTTAAAGAACTTGTTACACTCTCTTTGATAATGTGATTATATATTTTCATCATTATTGTTACTGTCTGTTTTTAAACATGTTTCTGAGTATTATCCCACACTCCTATTGGAAGCAGGAAGAGTATTGTGCTATTTGCTATTTAAATTTTATCATAATTAGATATCTAGATTTTTAGCCGGATGTTCCTACATTTCAAGGCCCTTTGTTCCTATTTTCAGTGACTGCAGGTTGGGATGTGTGGATACAGGTTTCTTTTTCTTGCCATATATAATAAAAGGCATGGCATAAATCAAATAAACTGTGGCTCTAATGATTGCATCACTGATGGATTTTTATGTGCAACTTGACTTCTTGACACATATCATGGGCTTTGTCACTCACAATGATGTAAGGTCAAACTGCACTAAGGAAAGAAGAAAATCTTTGCTGCATGTTTGTACTCTGTCTCATATTCCCTGGATATGTAGATTTGCATACCTATAGAACATTACTGTTGTCACACATATATATTCCATCTGCATTTGGATACCATTTCTTAGAGCCATACTGCTCTCATAGTATTATATGGGGAGTATTAATGCCGCCTGGTGAATTAAAGAAAATGAAAAGCACTTAGTATATGAGCTGTATATCCTCATCATCAAGGGTTGCTGTTAAAACCCTTGTGCTTTCTAGAATCATGGTCAAGTTCACTACAACCCATAATTAATTGTTTTCCTTAAAATTTCTTCCACGAGCATTGTATAGTAGAAATTTACATTTTGTCACTTTTACAAGAAGCTGTATGTCCCACACATTAAAAGATGTAATATTACTTTTTACTGCCTCATATAAAAGTAGATTAAAAAGAATACCGGTAACTGTTGTCATACATGGATTTAGAATGGTAAGCATGTATGTACCACTAACATAGAATGCATTGATTTAGTATGAAAAGTACATACTAGAAACCCAGAAAACATATATTTATTACGATAAGTACATACCAGAAGCACAGAAAACATATATTTATTACGATAAGTACATACCAGAAGCACAGAAAACATATATTTATTACGATAAGTACATACCAGAAACACAGAAAACATGGATTTATTACGATAAGTACATACCAGAAACACAGAAAACATGGATTTATTATAATAAGTACATACCAGAAGCACAGAAAACATGGATTTATTATAATAAGTACATACCAGAAGCACAGAAAACATGGATTTATTATAATAAGTACATACCAGAAGCACAGAAAACATGGATTTATTATAATAAGTACATACCAGAAGCACAGAAAACATGGATTTATTATAATAAGTACATACCAGAAGCACAGAAAACATGGATTTATTATAATAAGTACATACCAGAAGCACAGAAAACATAGATTTAGTATGGTAAGTACATACCAGGAGCATAGAATGGATGGATTTAGTATGCTAAGTACATATCAGGAGCATAGAATACATGGATTTAGTTTGATAAGCACATAACTATAAAATAGAATCCGTTGATTTATTATGATAAGCAAATACTAGAAACACAGAAAACATGGATTTATTATGATAAATACATACCACTAACACAGAATACATGCATTTTTATGATAAGCACATGCTAGTAGCACAAAATACATGCATTTATTATAAATGCATACCATAATGCAGAATACATGGATTTATTACAGTAAGTACATGCCAGTATCACAGAATACATGGATTTAGAATTGATAAACACATACCAGTAACATGGAATACATAGATTTAATATGATAAGCACATTTCATTAAAACAGAATGCATGGATTTATTACAATAAGAACATGCGAGTAACAGAGAGAACATGGATTTGTTATGATATGCACAGACCAGTAACTTAGAATGCATTAATATAGTATTTTAAATGCACTCTATAACAACAAATGTATGGTTTTAGTAAAATAACCACATAGCAGTCACACAGAAAACCTTGATTTATTACAGTACACAAATAAAATGAAGCAGAATTAATGGATTTCTTACAGAAAGTACATGCTAGTAGCGCAGAAAACATTAATTTGTTTGATAAGTACATGCCAGTAACACAGAATGCATGGATTTATTAGGATAAGTACATGCCAGTAACACAGAATGCATGGATTTATTAGGATAAGTACAGGCCAGTAATACAGAATACATGGATTTTGTTTTGATAGGTACATACCAGTAACTCTGAATACTTGGATTTGATAAATACATACCAGGAGTGCAAAATACATTGATTTCTTAGCATAAGTACATGACAGTAACACAGAATGCATGGATGTGTTTTGATAAGTACATACCAGTAATTCATGGAGCAGAAGCCACAAATGTCACGTATACACTTTTAAACTCAGTTTAGTCTGTAACTGGAGAGACAACAAGCACTTTTTGGGATTGCAAAAGAACCACAACTAAGTGTTCTTAATGATTGTGTAGGCAAAATGTTGGCTGTCATTTTATAGCTAAACATATGTTCACAATAACCTCAAATTAATCAAGTGACATTTGAGAGGTGGAGGTGTGGTTACTTTTTGGTCTTAATTTCTTTTTAAACCGGGCTCACTAGTAAAACTTTATATATATTTTTTAAGCCTTAAATATACCCATTCCTTCCATGAAAGTCACTGTCATTACAAATTACAGGCAGGAAAAAAGTGATCTCTGCTCTAAGATGTCAGTGCTTCAATTGATATACTTTTTGTGTGATTCACCCATGCACCCAGTAGCCCAGGAGAGAGCCAGAGACAATTGCAATTATAATTAGGAAGTGCTGACATCCGATACACTCTCTGATCTCTCAGCAAGCCACTGTCAAGTCTTTTCTGGTGACATTCGAAATGCTGTTGACTGCACAGCCGCGACATGTCATTATATTGAGTACTCCGAGTAGCAGCGCATATCAAAAAAATAATTGGTTTAATAATATAGTACAGTGCAACCCAGCCTTCCACCACCCCTTCCCCCACCGCTGCCACAGTGTTCTCTGCTTTTTATCTTCATTTTCAGATTTGTTGATAAGGAGAGCTATGTAGAGGAAAGGAAGATGATTATTTTCCTTTGCTAATAGTTCTGTGAAATATAAAACAAAACCATGATACCATACTAAACAGATGTGGGAACAAGAATGCAGAGGTTTGTTTATATATAACTTGCCTAAAAACATGCACATGTACACACTGTAGATGTTTATTGCTCCCACATTGCTAGTAAGAAATTCTAAAAAAAATACTTAATTTCTTGTATGCAACACTTGTACCACTTAAGTAATCTTTTTCTTCTTTGTTCACCTCGTCTCATACCCCCCCCCCCCCACGTCTGATGTCACATATATCTCCTTTTCTACTGTCTCCTCAGTGTTACCAAATTTCTGGTGTCCTCACTTTTATTTTATTATCTGTTTAGTTTTCTGATGAAGCCATATTATATGTAAATTGCTTATTTATGTATATAGTTGAGAGAGAACATTAATGTGGAATATGATGCCAAGAAGTATGACAGAAGAGCAGTTCCTTTTTTGACGTTTGTATCCCAGCACTTGTACTTTGCCTCTGTGTGCTCTATGTACCATGTTTTGGACTGATCTGTTGTACCAGATGTCGTTTGTCTTTCTGTTTTCTCACATGTGAAAATTCTGTAAATGGCTTGTGCTCAGTTGACAAAATAAACAAATGTTACCTTAGGCTAGGATTTTTCTAATAATATAACTGGAATATACCACGTTCTTTTTCCATTATTTGGAATTAGTGTGGACCGCAATGTCATGGTATCATTTGCACAACAATTCGTACACTACTTTGCCATTTGCGCTTGCTTTTGTTAAACAGTATAATGCTTATGATTGCTATCCTCTGTAGAAATAAATGCTGCTGGACTTCACTTTTGTGGTAAGATCCTGCACATATCTTGGTACGACTCTATTGTTAAGTCTGTTTATAATTATTGTAGATGGATTTTTATTATTTAGTCCTATTTATTTTGTAACTTTATAAATGAAAGAACTGGTTTAAAGGAATGACTCTCTGCAGACAGCTGAAGCCCTGAGGGAGTCAGCATGTTGGTGGCTATTTGTAGGGACCGATGGTCTAGCATTTTGCTTTCTTGGAAAAAGTGGTGTTTTTGTCTTGAATATGCATGTTTGTAATATAGGTGGACAGGGATCATGTTGGGATTGACAAGTCTTTTCCCATGGGAAGAATATTGCTGAGAGAAGTATTTGAAGGTTACGTGAAGAGGGTGTGATGTCCCCACTCTGGGCTAGTAGTCAAGGATCCTGAATCCTCACCACTGACACTGGAGAGGGATGTTCACAGAATATAAATGGATACACTCAGTATTTCCAGATGCAGACCTCTGCATCAAGCACAATTTCCCTTAAAAGCAGACAGGGAACACAGTCAGCCCAGGGTCTGATTTTCTCTATCTGTTTGCCTCCAGTAAGATTCCCCACTGGCACAGCATCATAGTTAAGTCCTCAGCCAAGTTCTCCACCACTCTCTCTGTGAAACTAGTGCTTAGTGTCCCTGCAGCAAGTAGATGACACACACACACAACTTGGAAAGCTGGCACAGATTTGCTAGTTATGCCCTGTATGCCAAGCATAGATCTCCCCTCAACAGTCTGTAGAAGACAGAATACAGGGATAGGGCCTTGAGGCGGTCTGCATAAGACATTTTAGCTATGCCCTGTATTCTTTTAGCGAGGAGCCTCTGTGGATGATCCATTTGTTGGATATGCTTGGTTGGGTACATACCAAAGAGGGCATTGTACTCAATGATAGGTCTGATGAATACCGAATACAGTGGAACAATAACTTCCTTGGACCTAGATGCCATACCTTTGTTTATAAGTTGTGCAACATAGAATGATTTCCTCAGTACTGTAGGCACATAATGGTCAAAGGATAGATAACTGTCTATGTGTGTCTCTAAGTCCCTGACTACTGCATCAACTCTAAGGCTGTGTTGTCAATATGACAGTTACCAGGGATGGATGATTTCCCAAAGGATACTGGTATGCATTTCTTGGCATTTAGTTTTAGTCCATGGCTCTGCCTCCAGTTGTTTGTCTGTGTCAGCCCCTGCTGGAGAACATTTGCTTCAGTGTGAGATTCAATGACAGCTCTTAATTTGCAATCATCTGTAAATTTAGTCAGTCAGAGACCATTGATATTGGCCTTGACTTCGGAGAAGTAAATGCCAAAAAGGTGCGTCCAAGGTCTTATCCCTGAGGGACTCCACTTGTGACTGGCCTCTTTCTAGAGTTGGACTCTCCAATTCTAACTTCCTGGGTCCTGCCTGTGAGCCAGTTGGCTATCCACTTGGTGACATACGGGTTTATACCTAACCTTTTGAGTTGATCAACAATGCCTGATAGGGGTATTGTGACAAATGCCTTGACCAGGTCAAGATAGCAGTGTGAACCATTTTGCCCTCATCCATTGCTTTGGGGAACTTCTCAAAGTCATCCACCAGGTTGAGTAGGCATGACCTACCCTTGATGAAACCAACCTGGGTTGGGTCCAGTGTCTGGAGGTTTTTATATCATTATTGATCATTTCCATGATAATTCTTCCCATGGCTTTGCATATAAGACCAGTGAGACTTATGGGTCTGTAGTTTCCAAGGCCTGTAGATGGTCCACCTTTGTGCCGAGGAATGACTGTTGCTGTTCTTCATTCATGAAGCACAAAGCCTGTTTGGAGGCTAAAGTTAGATAGCAATTTCAGGGGGCCTGATAAGTCTGTTTCATGCTATTTAAAAGGCATTCTGGGATATTGTCTGGGCCCATTGATGCACTGTTTTTGGCCTTAGAGAGAGCATTAAGGACCTGTTCCGTAGTTATAATAGGGGGAGTTATATTTAATGGTATTTCATGAGGGAAGGTTGAGAGGGAGAGAGCCAGGGGTAAAGATGGAGCTGAATTTGTTGGCCTATAGGTTTGCTATATCTTCTGGGTCAGTATAGGTGGCTCTATTTACAATGAGCTCTGCACACAATTTTGTATTGCCTTTCAGGTTGTCGACATAGCTAAAGAATGCCTTGTGGTGGTCTTTGGCCCGAGAGGCCAAATTTTCCTCAAATGTGGCTTTGGTAGACTGTGTCTTCTGAGATGTTTGTTTAGTTTGATGAGCGTAGTTTTATCGTGATGGGCACTGCACCTCCTAATTTTTGCCATGATTTTCTTCTTTCTGTTATACAGCCTATTTATTTGTGATTCCAGCAGGGTGGCTTGTTTTTTTGAATTAGCCTCTATGCAGCTATTAACATGCTTATTACAGGTGCACTTCCTATGACCATTTCCACATCTAAATGTCAAGCACATGAAACTGTAAAAACAAGAACTTCAAAGTATTTTTTCTTGGAAAAAGGGGGAAATTTAAAGTATTTTTTCTTGGAAAAAGGGGGAAATTTAAAGTATTTTTTCTTGGAAAAAAGGGGGCAATTTAAATTATTTTGTTGCCATCACTGCCCGTGCTCCATGTAGAGCAGAAACATCACCTACTACCTTAGAGACTGCTGTACTTCGAGGAAAGGGGGCAAATCAAAGGCCTCTTTTTGCAATCTTAGGTTCCTGAAATTATAATTGGCACCAGCAGTCCAGTCTACCAGGGAGTGTGCGCGTGCATGCATCAGGGGGCTACAAATAGGCAACACTGTGGCAGTCGGTGCACCTTACTCAGTATCATGTACCAATAAAATGTAACACTCGGATACATTGTCCTCGCTGCTAGAACAGCTAGTGAGATTCTATTTTTGCCACCAAGGATTAGAATATTCGGTACTTATGTATTATCACAACCACACACTGTTAGCATTCTAGGCATTCTCGGCAACATTCCATTCTCAGTTAACTAACGTGCTGCTGAGAATGCCGTGAATGCTGACAGTACGTGGCTGTTATAATACATTAGTAGTTTTCACCCCCCTCATCTTTCAGAAGTTTGCTTGCTGCATGTTTAGACAACACATAAAAAGAAAACGGCAAGTAGAAAACTGCGAGCGGTTTTAATAAGCATTATTTTGCTGTCATTCTGACAGTATCTCTGTGTTTTTTTTTACTTTAAAATACAGAGTACGTTCTATATATAGTTATTCATTGTGGTAAAATGCATACTAATTCCCATTCCTTTATTCTGTTACTGTCTCAAAGTAATAATAATACTAACATTTTAAAACTGTCCCTGACTATTCTTGGATTGTCCGCTGAAAATGGACATGTACCAGTCGGACTATCCCGGTCAACAAATGTAATGTAAATTTGTCCCTGATTGGATTGGGTGACAGCTACGTGAAAGCTATCTGTAAGATTGCAAAAGTTAGTGTTACACATTTTGGAGAAGGAAGCCTGATGGTTATGCAAACAATTGACCATTCGCTTGTATCCAATGACTGTTTTGTGCCGTTGTCTGTACTGGGGGAAACTGTTGGGTGTAAAGAGATAAATGAACAAGCGCTTTTCAGGACATGAGTTACTTCAGTAAGAGAGTATGGTTTATGTATTTTCACAACCACACACTCTCAGCATTCTCGGCAGCACGTTATTTCACTGAGAATGAAATGTTGCCGAGAATGCCTTGAATGCTGTTAATGTGTGGTTGCGATAATACGTAAATACCGAATATTCTTTGGGTTTGGATAGAAGTTACTAACTGAGCAGTAATTTCATATCAGCATACCATTCTCTAGGATCATTTAAAAGTTTCTTGGTTATGGAAGCAGAAGTTTTTATCACAGTTAATTTCCAAAAATGCATATTTTAAGATTGTACCTAAAAGATCTAGTCTGCATCTGGTGCATATCTCTCAGGTTTCATTCATCAGTTTTTCCTAGTTGCATAATATATCTGTGCCTTTAAAAAAGACTGCATAGCAACAGCTCATGGAGTCAGAAGAAGATTATTATAATTTCATGTCAAGATCCCGAAGCACAATTATTTAGAAACTGAAATTAAAAGTGACTTGACTATAATATAAAATGAAAACAATGAAAATTGAGCTTTTTAGGTAAATTCAGTGCATACAGCAACTTAACTCTGTGCTGCAAGTGGGAAATGTGTTTTAGATAACACTGTTCACTGCTTACTTCTCTCAATCAACACACTGTATTTTGTTTCACTAAGTTCTAGGGTATTTATGAAGTTGAAGGAGGTAATGCATGTTCAAAGCACCAGAATAAAGTCTGTGCTGCCACCTTGTGGCTAAAACAGTTAACTGATGCAAAGCATTGGTAACTGTAGGTATTGTATTCAGCTAGGTGCTGTTCTTAATTATCAAAAAGTCATTCTTTCATTTTGTGGGGAACTTTTTCTTTTACCCATTTTACGCCCAGTAACATAATGAAAATAAATATATTTTTTGCATTTTGTGGCTGAAGTAAACAGAGGTATTGCTAATTACATTTGTCAGTAGCAGCTGATGATGGTAATGTCTGTTCTCTTACATGTCTGTCAGTGGAAATTTTGGAAATAAATAATAATAATAATAATATATATTATCTTTAAACTGTAATTTAATAGTGCTTCTTAGGTAAAGTCCTTTTGGATTATGACTGTAACGTTGAGGTTAATATAAGAAAACTGCAGACAGTCTGTCCTTTCAATTGTACAGGAAAAAATCTCTCTTGTTTTGAAACATAAAACCCTTGGAAGCCATCTTAATTTGCATATTACTAGCATGTAATTTGACTTTTATACATTTTTTTCCATTACATCTAATCGCACAAAACCCTTAATTTATGCCTTTAAATTGTTGCGTATCTTTCTGCGTTAATGTACATCGTGCACAGGATTAAAAGTGCAGAACAGGTCTTGTTGCTAATTAGCAGAAGTGCTGTAGTTATTTGCAATGACATTCAACATAATATAAATAAACGGTATATGAGTATTATGACATATGAACTCGAAGAGCCTTGCCAAATCATTTTTGTGGGATTATTCAAGTCACACCTGTGAGTAGTTGGTATTCACTGTAGCCTCACAGTCCTGTATTGGCTAAAAAAACTTATTGTCACTTTAAAACTTAAGATAGCCTAAAAAACAAAAGCACTGTGCTGGGAGTTGTACTAGTGTTGGTTTCATACTATCAAGGACAGCCAGTGGCCCCAACAGCTGACCCTTAATGTTATACATGCCCATCCACATCTCATCTTAAATATACAGCTATCTGCAAACTGCTAATGTCAATAAGTTTGAAGACCGTACCCCAAGGTCATGGAAGAGAGGAAGCAAACTATTGTTTAAGTTATCTACCGATATTTTAACCCCCGTCCCAAAAGCCCAGGATAATTTTAGCCACCAGCCAATATCTGAGCCCTACAGGGTCCTTTTTTTTTTTTTTTAACAAACTTACATGATGTCACCTCTTCCTGTGAAGCCAGTATTCTTTGCTAAATATGGAAAATAAATAAATATAGGATTATTATTGGTTTCAAAATTAAAGCAATGTTTACTTCATTGGTGATATTCTATACTGGTAGGATCAGGAAAAAAATAAATAGCTGTTGTGTTCTAACAGTAAAGTGGATCCAAATTCATAGATAAAAATAGAAAATATTATTTGTTTGATATTGTTCACTTTATAGATATTACAAAAGTACATAGAAAGTTAAAATGTGGCAGGATGTATATCAACTTTTGCAAAGAACAGAGGAAGAGACAAAGGGAGCTTAATATGAGCTCTGGATTACCTGATTAAGTAACAAAGAAAACATGACATTTTAAATGAATCAGACTGTAAAAAATGGTGTTTTATATGATTTAGAAGCAATATTTTTAATTTAGGGAGGCACAAACCCTCCGTATGTGCCCTTCCTCCACATTTCACTGATTTATTGTAATCACTACTGATGTTCGTGACCCTTGGGGGAAGGGAGAGACCCCTTGCTGTGACCTCAATCAGCCAATGTGATCTTCTAACGAACTGTGTGTTATCCTAGTCTGTAATTGGATAAATTGAGTCCCACATAATGTGCATTGTTGTAAAGGAAGATGTGAATATCTGAAACTTTAAAGCAATTTAACAGAAGCATGAAATTACAAGGTTGCATCATCTTTAGGAAAAAACAAATAACTATGGAGAGGGCTGGATTACATTCAGGTGCAACGTGAAGGAGTGCTTTTCACAGAGAGCAGGTGACGCATGGAACAATATTTAGTCATTCTCTGAATTCCCACTTAATTTGAGTTTGGGGTTGAGTGGAGCTGGAATCTATCCCAACACTAACTGGATACAACGCAGAGAAACCCATCTTGAATGGGGTATGAGTTCACTGCAGGTTGCAGTTGATCTATGGAACATCTTTTGGAAGTACGTGTTTGTGTTTGGGGTGGCCTGCAGCAGCACCCTGTCTTAATGTAGCTGATACAAGAGTAAGAGGATGTAATAAGAAGGTAAACTGGAGGATGTTTATTGAGCCCCTGTAGCTTATGATGTACAAGGGGGGAATATGCATCTGGAGAAACCTAAGTCTCTTTTTTTGTATTAACTGATTAAGTAATTGTGGTACTCTAAAAGGAAACTGTTTACTCTACAAAAAAACGTGCTAACCTTCTACTTGTTTCCAAGTGTAGCCTTGGAGAACAATAAAGCCAAGTCAGATTCAATTTCATAGCTTTGGTATGTGTAGCCCACTTCAGCAGCCACTATTCTGCCCTGCCTGTTGCTGTTTTGGTGGAAAAGCAGTAATTAAGATTAGTCCTAATTTAAAATTTGTCAACCAAGAGGTAGTCAGTCACAAGCCCATGGAGCCCTGTGGACATAGCTGCTGGCAGGGTAGCAGTCTATAAAGTCTGAGTGTAGAAAAGCATGTTAAAAAAATGACACACGGCTGTAGCTAGATAGAAACACAGATACAGACACACATACAGCGCACACATGCAAATCAGCAGGTATCATGCGGAAGTGGAATATGTCTCTCTAAGTGTACTACTCTGAGATTGTTTTAAAACTTAAATAAAATATGAAGAACATATAACAGTAAAACATAACATTTAACAGCACATTTTATGTGCCTGTCATCCCCTCAGATATTCAAATTAATGCAATCATTTTTATCTTATCAACAATTACTAAATTTGTACACATGAGACATCAGTCATCCTTTAGTGGTATTTAGATGTATAACTTAAGAAGTGTGCATCTGTTTGAGGCATCATCTTATAACATTTAGTATTAGTTATATTTATAAGAATAGAGGGCCTAAAGGGGGTAACCTGCTCTCTTAAAAATGATCACCGTAACGTTATGGGCATTTATTAAACACAGAGGATTATGATTGGTTCTCCACTCATAACTAACATATTATGTGTTTAACATGTGAATGTCAAGAAATTCCCCATGAGGTGATATACTCCATTGATTGTTTTATTTGCTGGAATGTAGCTCAGTGATGTATTTTAGCAATGATTAATGCCACAGTCATATATCTATATAAATAAATGTATTTTTTGTTTGCTAACCAGCTATTCTGGCTGGTCTGAAGACCCTCTTCATGACTCGGGCCCAATGGCAGATCATCTAAATGAAAAGAGTACAAGGATCAAAACAGACGAAACAATAACCTTACAAATTACACTCCAGTACCTTTGCCAGATCCAGACAACCCACAAGCAGGCTGAGGTATATTCCAATAATAATTAATCCAAAGTTTTAGTTTCTGATGAAGCTGATGATTGTTTGATGAAAGCACTAACCTTTGGATTAAATGTTATTGGAATATACCTCAGACCTCTTGTGGTTTGTCCAACTCTGGCAGATGCATTGGAGCATAATTTGTATGCCCAACAGCCAAATACAAAGTATAGACAAAAACATGCATTTTTAAAAAACAGAGTAAATAAAAAGTATTGTTGCGTTATTAAACAGTTCAAACATTTATAAAGAGGGAAAGCAAAAAAACTATATGCGCTTAGTGATACTCAAATACATGGCACATGTAAGTTCAAATGAGTTGAGATGGAGTGCTTGCATATATGCATTTATTATTTTATTTCTGTTTTAGTTACCAGGGTAGTACATTGATCACACCATGGCCAGTTGCAGGGTCATTTTGGGCTACTTTCAGAATAATAACACCAAAAATGTTACAAATACAATGAACAGTAGAACATAATAACAACAATAGTAACAAGTCTTTGTTAACCTGGTAGGCCTACTGGTCAAGTACTTCCTTTTCAGTGGCAACCCAAAAGCAATCTCTGATTAAGCACCTTGCTCATGGTCACACAATGGGTAAAGGAGGGCTGAGGGACTCAAACCCTGTACCACAGGAACATATCTCAAAGCTTTAACACTCTGTACCAACTGTCAGGCAAGCAATGGGAAAAAAAGTACATAAGTAATAAAAACTGGTCTCAAAAAAGTGAAATAATATGAACACATTTGACACCACATTGAGGTGTACATTTTATATGTAGAAAAGTTGAAACATGAGCAGCAGGAAAAGCGTGAGAAAAAAGATTAACCTTAGTAACTGTAGGGGTAACACTGGTGTTCAGAGGACAAAGCAAGGGGTAAGCAAAGGGAAAGGGGGCAGAGAAAGGTAAATGTAAGTTGACAGTAAGCAAGGAGAGAGAAGCTATATACATACTTAGAGGAAGCAGACACAGTCCTAGAGCAGTGGTGTAAATCAGGTGATGTGTGAGGAATTTAAGCAAGTGCAGGATAATGCTTATTCAGTGATATGCCCTGTGTCCTGGCATTTGCATTTGTATTGCTCAAACAAGTGCTGTTTAAGTTCAGGCCTGACCTTAATGCATTTAGTATGGTTGATGAGAAAATGAGGAAGAGATTACCACCGTTTCTGACCAAGTATCTGTCTTTACATACATACATACATACATACATACATACATACATATAAAACTGAAGAACTGATTGCAAAAAACAAGAAAAAAAAAACTAAATTCAAATAAAACTTCTTTTACCAGGCAAGCCAGACAAAGCAGAACCAGCGCTGAGTGCTTTTTGTTCTTTATTTGCAGCAAAAACTTCTTCAGAAAAACTTTGTAATGAAAAATATTCAGTAGTGCTACAATAAAAGAACAAAAGCGCTCATCACTGGTTCTGCTTTGTCTGTCTCACCTGATAAAAGAAGTTTTATTTGTGTGTGTGTGTGTGTGTGTGTGTGTGTGTGTGTGTGTGTGTGTGTGTGTGTATATGGGTCTACTTCTATTCACTGACTCCCATTTCACCGAAATTTCATTACATCGACATGCATTTGCCCTCTTCCCCAATGTTGTGCGACCCTGGAGTTGATATATATAGTAGGGGGGGTGTGGGGGGCACAGCCCCCCACATTTGGGGGGTGTGGGGGGCGAATCCCCCCACCTAAAATGCTTGTCGATGTAATGAAATTTCGGTGAAATGGGAGTTTGACAAAATGGGAGTCAGTGAATAGAAGTAGTATATATATATATATATATATATATATATATATATATATATACACACATAGAGAGAGAGAGAGAGAGATCAGTTACATGTGTAGACAGAGCTACACACACACACACACACACACACACACACACACACACACACACACACACACACACACACACACACACACACACACACACACACACACACATATAAACCAGCAAACAGCAGTGTTTTTTCAGCCCTCACCTGGGCTTCTAATGCAGCAATACAATGATGCCATTCACTAACTATAAAGCCATAATGAGATGCAAATGTAGACTGGTCTGGTATACACCAGTGGGTTGTGCAGCCCCCTCCCATGTGCCAGCCTTCCAGTTGTCACAGTGGTGCACATCTTGTTCACAAAAGCTGTATGGTTTGGTACAGCAATGAATAGATGCACACATGCATGCTGTTCACAACACAAAAAGAAATTGCTGCTTTAAAACATAAAAAACCCCTGCTTTATGGCCCATGTCCTGCAAACTATTCAGGCTGCGCTGCTTTTTATCATTGTCTTACTACGCTGCCTTGTCCCAACACCCACTGCATTACTGCAGTGCAGATGCAACATCCACTGCATTACTGCAGTGCAGATGCAACACTCACTGCATTACTGCAGTGCAGGATGCATAGGTTGCAAGATATAGGCTCTCAATGTCTTTCACATGTTCTCTTGGCCAACACTTATGACGTGGATAAGCTGCCATGTTGTGTGCCTTGCCTTGATGTGATGTCCCTGTTTCATATTTTACACCATTTACACTTGCTGTGCAAAAGCAATCTGCCGAAGATTGAAATCATGTTTAGTACATCTTAGATTTTGCCCTTTAGCCTACAGAACTATATACTGTGAGGTGTCTGTCAGTCCAGCTGTGTGTCTTTATGCATCGTGAAAAGTGTCTACAAATTCTTCCACACAAAAGCCTATTGCAAGCTGCACAACATATATGCTTTTGGAAACACTATGTCAGAGTTCTTCCACACTGCCTGCCCCTATTACCTTTTGTTAGAGTCAAGAACAAATAATATCTGAAAGGAAGTGTGAAATCAGTTTATTACATTTTGACGACAGGGAAGTAATTCACTGAGCCAGAGCTTTTTTAGGTGGGTGGAAAGAAATGTAATTATTTTAAAAAGGAAATGAACCAGCAATATAATTATATCTTAATAACCCTTTATAGTCTTTCTTTACGTCAGCTGATCTGTCAACTAGCTCCATAATTGCAATAGCTGTACATGTTTCAGAAAAGTATGGCTTTTGTTTAGTTTATTTGCCACCAAATGGCTGCAATTCATTCAGGTAGCCACGACAACCGTTTCAGAATATACACAAACAAAAAAAATTCTAGGCTCTTGCCAGGTTGTTTCAAATTCCAGCTGTCAGATTCTAAATATTTTTTTTTTTCTCTCTGCTCTGGTGGAACAGACTGAAGAATTCAAATGTCTTCAGATTGTTTCTCTCTTTGGAATTGTAAATAGTTTCATGTAGTTGTGCCCACTGTTCAAACTGTTTAAGATTTAAAAAACATCAACCTTCAATATTGTGTTGGCGATTTTATTGTTTTTTTATAGATGTTAACAGTTGTAAATATTTGTGTTTTAATGAAATATATGACTTCTGATGGACCTTTTGGCTAAACCGGCCGATGTAGCCTGTGCTCACTCCCTGTTAGCTCAGTGTTTTCTCTTGTTTTGTACAAGTATTTATTTCATGTTAGTAATAAAGAACTCTCATTCAGTTAAGGAGCAGGCTTTAATCCTCTCTCTTCAGAATGACTCATAGTTGTTTACTGCTTCTAAGAAGCCACGTTCAAAACATTATTTTAAAACATCTTGTGTTTCATAACCCAAGACTTGATAGCTTGCTCTCCTAGGCTAGTTTAGCTGTTGAAATGAAGGTAGAATTGCTGAGGTCTTTGATTTGGTCAGGCTATAACTCCCTCCCTGGGCCTTTTTGATAAATTCCTTCAGGCATTCTGACCCCTGACTCTGCCAAGATTCACCTTCAGAGAGGGTTCACAATAGGCTACATGCAAGTGGGCTAGGTGTCCTTTCTTCACATGTGGAGGTGTTGCCTAAAGTATGGACGTCCATTTTTTATTTGACAAAAACAGTGTGGCTTTAACGGGGAATTTTGAGCCTGAACCTTACACTGGTACTGATTTAAGGGGAGATGGGGTGTGGATATCCTTGCTGAGGAAACAAGGGTGCCTTTTATTTTTGCATTGACTTAAGATTTGTGTTTTAGCAACACTGCCATTGGGGCATCAGGACAGAGGGTCTGTCGTATCATACTTTGAACTTGCATTTTGCCAGGTGCAGGTCAAGTTTAGTAAATAGTTGTGTTGATTGATTTTTAGGATGTTCCTCCCCTTTTCCTAACACTTTAGGCAGTGACAATACTATGGATTTTAGTCTGGGAAAAGCATGAATACAAATGTTTGACAGATAAGGGAGGGAAATAGCAGGTCTGGTCCTTTTCTGTCAGCAGTTAACTCATTAAGCACAATCTCATCAAGTGTGTTTAATTTATTTATTTGTATATGTTAACCAGGGTAGAGCACTGCTTCACATGGACCTTTTTCTGATTCAGCCTGGAAACACTGTCTGGTTAAGTGACTTGCTCAGAGTCACACAGTAGGCAAATGGAGACTGAGCGACTCAAACCTAGGACCACAAGAAATCATGTTCAGTAATGTCTTGACTTGTTCACTATAAAATCTAAGACAGTAAATATGCATTTTTGTTGGAGAACAATCCCCTTCCACCTTCCTGCTACTTCTGTATACTATTAACTCTGAGTGCGCACTATGATGGAGAAAGGAGAACAATCTGATCTCTGCAGAGAGCTGTTAACAAAACTTGCCCATAAAACATCAGACATCCACACACATGCTCACTTAAGCAGTAGGCTGCATGTACACTCATGATTCTCAAAATAAAATGTCAGAAAATGCACTTAAACTAATACACTGTACAAACGTTGAGATGTATATGACCCAAGCATACGAACTGCCTTAGGATGCCACCCCCACCAGCTGTTCAAGGTGGTGAGAATACACAGACCAAACAAGTTTGCAAATACAATTTCATTATTTAACAGGATAAATATATATTTTTTAATGATGACATTAAATCATAGCAATAATCCACTTCTAGTTGTCAGGAGTGCTTGTTTTACCCATGTCTAGCTTTTTCTTTTATCATGAGAGAAACCCTCATGGTCAAACCATCAAGGCAGTTGTGAATTTCTGCTGAATTGGAAAACTGCTCTGCTGTTTGATTAATGGCATCAACATATCAATCACACATTCATCATAAATACAAGTGGTTAAAGTCTGTTTTATGAGTAATAACCTCTTAATAAAACACTTCTTCAGTAAACATCTTAAATAAATCTTGTTGTCAAAAAAAATCTTATAATGCTTTTGGTGATTTCCTGCACTCTACATATATATCTAAGATATGGAACTCCTTCCCTACAATGATTAGATAAATATCATCTTCTAACAGGTTCAAAAGTAATTTAAAATACTTTCTGCATAAGTCCTGGCTCTGTTCTTACTCCTGCTCACCTGGCTAAGTTCATTTCTCCAAAGTCTTTCTCTCTTATTCTCTCTCCCTTCCCAGTGCACTAAGATGGTGCCTGATTGTTACAGGCTGCTGCCACTACACAAGCAAGAGCTACAGTGGCCCTCTCCAGTGTCATTGCCATAAGCCAGAATGGTACAGTGGCTGTACATGTCACGATCAGGGAGTAGTGCAGACATCAGACAGTTGATGCTGGCATTGATGTAGGACAGACTTATGTGTGAGTGTTAATTCCCACCACAACCCATAGGCAGTAGCATAAGGTCAGTGGTTCAGTGCTTAGTAATGGAATGACTGAAAGGCTGTGAGTTCTGCCCTCACAACAAGCATTTTCTATGTTTCCCTTAGTCCATTACAAAGGTGAAAATGCTACTGCAGTGCAGATGACACAGTAAATTAAGATCCCATTTGCCTGAGATGGTGGCAACTCAGGTGGATGTGAAAGATGTCACAACACTTAGGGAGCTGAATGAGTATAATGTGTTGTGTAATGTTATTAAACGCTATTTGGATGACATTTGCATCCTATGGCAAGGCTCTAAGGAAACTTTTCTTGAGTTTTTTGGGTACATCAATACAACCACTGATCTCTTGTCGTTCACTTATGAACTTAGTACTATCTCATTGCATTATTTAGACATCCTTTTAATTAAGGACAATGAAAGTGACCACTTTCAATCAAGCATTTATAGGAAGCCCTCTTTCTCAAACACATTTTTACATTTTGAAAGCTCACACCCGGACTATACCAAAAAGGGAATAGTTAGAAGTCAACTGATTCGAGCATCTAGAATATGTAGTACAACAATAGCTTTAACAGAAGAAGTTGCTTTCTTAACTAAAATGTTTGTAGAAAGAGGCTATCCAATACAGTTAATTAAATCTGTAACAAAAGAAGTTCTAGAGAAAAGGGACTCTCACTTCTTTCCCCTTCTTAGTAAAGGTTTACCACTTCCAACAAATAACAATAAAGGACAAAATCAAACACAGAAAAGTTTCATTTATACCTTTAGTAGTGACTCAAGGTACATAGAAAACACCCTGAAAGCTTTTTGGCCTATTTTAACTATGCAGGAACAGATTAAAGCTTATTTACCTGACACACTAACATTTGTCAGAAAATGTGACATCAACCTAAAAGGAATGTTTGAACAAAATTCCAATTTAAGACAGTTGATTAACAATGTCTCCTCTCATAGAAAGAGTGGTACATACAAGTGTGGTATGTGTAAACAGTGTAATTACCTGTTGAACGCAGCGGAAGTTTCCCTGCCATCTAGGAATTGTGTTATAAGGGCACCAGGTTACCACAACTGTAACACAGGAGGAGTAGTATATTTAGGTTTATGCACATTTTGTTCAGGGTTCTATGTCGGAAAAACTACTAGAACGCTCAAAAAAAGAATTTATGAGCATATATATGAGATAGAAAAAAAGAAAAACACGAACGCATTTTACAAACACTCTTTAACATGCACTAACATGGCTTTAAAATTTTTTGTCCTTGAACGGGTTATAATTGACCCAAGGGGAGGTGATTGGGAAAGTTATTTAGAAACTAGGGAGTTAATTTGGCAAATTAAATTGAATGCATCAAAAGATCCAGGTATGAACGACAGTATCAGTATTAGCAGTATACTGAAGGTAAAAAGAAATAAATTATGATGGTTTCACAATATTCAATGTGTTTCAGCTTGGATATTAATATTTTATGAAACACAGTTAGAAATTTGTTTAAAAAGAAAATGTTTTCAAATGAAGTTGAACAACACTTGATCTTTTATGTATGAATTCTATTTAAATTAAGGTAAATTTATTTTATGAAACAATGAAATAATGAAATAATGAATTAAACAATGGAGTATTTTATACCCAAACACCATACTTATGTAAACCAAACAAGATGAGAACAGTAATGTTTTGAATACTCCACAGTACTTTGTAGATGAAGATTTTAAAACAAACATATTTTACATATGGACACATTTATATTGTGATTTTACACACTTTACTTTTTATTTTTCTTTTTTTGCTTTATTTTAATAATATTGTGAATTTTTTTGTAATATGTAGGTCCACAAGTAACACTAATTCAGTAAACAAGATGAGTTTAGTGTATAGCACCTATTAAAGCCCTTTACTAGAATTAAACAGAGGAGAATGAAGCACTATGGCACTTTAAATGTGGATGCTTATTGAATTTTAATTGAACTTTAATTGTTTAATTGGCTTATCAGTTTGTGTATTTAACCAGCATGGCCACATTCACATTTCCACCTTGAAAAAGCCTGGAATAGTCCAGGCGAAAGCGCTTGGTTAACTTGGATTCTATTTTATTTGTTGCTCTTGTCGAATAAAAGTTCCTTTTGGAAGTTACTTGGTTCAGCGTTTTTTCAACTACATTTTACGCCTTTGCACCATAGAATTTCTGGCATTTGTCTATATACTGTTTGGATTTGGCATTACTTTTGGAAACTAAAGCTAGTTTCCGTCAGCATTTCTAATTTGGTGTTCTCTACAGTTTTTGGTTCGAATTGGTGTGTTCTTTCTTTCTGTGTGTTCATTGGACTTTCCTCACGTTTTTTGTGTTGTGTAATGTCCTGCTGCACCTGCAACTACAAGTCCCAACAAGCACCTGTTCAGCCATAATGGAATACATAACAGTGGGCCTGCTAACTCCTCCCACAGTAAAACCACAGACGGTGTCGGCTCAACAGCTAGAAAATAAAAGTGTATAGATTTAAATTAGTTTCTTCATTTCATGTTGTCTGAAAGGAAGACTTGTTTAACACAAATGCATAGCTAAGTTGCCATTCCTCCATATCGTAACACAAAGAATCAGATTATGGATCAGATTATGGATGCTAATCTGGAATATAAACCAAATTTTATCATATGATCTAATCATCAATTCTGTAATTCTGGGAGGGAAAACCCTTCACTGTTTCCCCAGCTGTCCGAGCAAGCCTGCCTAACCCTGAAATCCAGTATGAATGGAAAATGTACTTGCATCTCTTTCAGTCCTTGACCCTCAGGAAAAAGTGCAGGGCCTGTGTTGTTCACTTTTATATTTACCATTGTCTTTCACAAATAGATCATCATGGGACAAAAGTCAAAGAAAATCTTAAACATAATAGGACATTTTCTGTGAGAGATGCAGCATCTATAGGGATAACTGAGGTTCTGTCATTGAGTGCACAACTTGGATCAATAACCGAGGCAATGTCGGGCCCATCCTCACCCTCTGAGATGTACCAACTCCCCCCCATCAAGAAGGCCAAAGATGTTGCAAAATGGAATCTGGTAAAATTTGGGCTTGGAAAACAGTGGGGTTTAAAAAAGAAGAGAGGGACAACAAATGTACAAACAAAACTGAACTAATCATGCCACTTTCCCCCATGAGGTAGAAAGACAAAGAATATCCCGTGCAATGTAGTTCAACCTACTACCTGAGAATGCTACAGTACAACAAGGATAATGGTGCCTTGAATGATGGAAGCAACAGACAAACTTTACATATAAGCAGAAAAATAATAATTACAAATGGCACTTTAAGGGAAACACTTAAACAGCATGATATGCTGAGTTTCCCCAGTCCCATGACAAATTATGACCCATTTGTCTGGCATTATTCCAGTTGCTTGAGCCCATTTGATTAACCAAATCAAAGATGTATTACGTAAAAAGGGTTCCTCTGAAAATTATGTACTAGAAAATCTCAACAGCATCTCCTCTGTGAAAAAAAATTTGAGATTTGGCCTTGTTTATTGTAACCATTGGAACAATACCAAGGCTCATGACCCTCCAAAAGTCTGTACTACTTTCCAAAAGACTTTGAAAGTACTTTGAGATCATCCATTTGCACAAGATCTCTCACACCACCAAGCGGACCTTGTGGTTAATATGCTGAAGTCTTAGATCTAACCCATTAAGGGTCTATATAAAAATAAGCAAAAGGGGTAACAAAGCATTCTCTTTTCATCTTCCACTTAATGTGGGCCACCTCTGCTGTGCATCCATTCAGTAAAATATGCAACTATAGTATCTATACAGTGACTGAAAGGAAACAATAACTTGTAGAGGAAATCCACAGAAAGGCATAAATAATAGGTTATTTAGTACTAGGCTAACTGCCCTTGCAAGCCATTTTAAGCCTAGCCAATTATCCCTTGTGAGACTCAAACCCTGCACCTTGTGTTTTTAAGGCAAACACCTTAAATTAGATCACATTGATAGTATTTTTTATGTCAAGTGCATTAGTAAAATTCAAGGATATCTCTTAGGCTGAAATTTGAATAAGGATTTAAAGAGGTATGACAGGAATTCAATACCTATTGGGGCTTTCCAGAAAAAGTCACTGACAATTTTGACAAGACGAACCTGGGAATATATTCATCATCTGCTTTCGACTGTTCCCGTTAGGGGTCGCCACAGTGGATCTTATGTTTCCATTTCTTCCTGTCCTCTGCATCTTGCTGTGTCACACCAACCACCTGCATGTCCTCTCTCACCACATCCATAAACCTTATCTTAGGCCTTCCTCTTTTCCTGTTACCTGGTAGCTTCATCCTTAGCATCTTTTTCCCAATATACTCAACATCCCTCCTCAGCACATGTCTAAACCAACATAACCTTGCCTCTCTGGCTTTGTCTCCAAACCTTTCAGCCTGGGCTGACCCTCTAATATACTTATTCCTAATCCTGTCCACCCTCGTCACACCCAGTGCAAATCTTAACATCTTTAACTCTGCCACATCCAGCTCAAACTCCTGCCTTTTTGGAAATGCCACTGTCTCCAACCCATATAACATAGCTGGTCTCACTACCCTCTTGTAGACCTTCCCTTTCACTCTTACTGGTACTCGTCTGTCACAAATCACTCCTGACACTCTTCTCCACCCACTTCATCCTGCCTGTAGTCTCTTCTTTACCTCTCTTCCACACTCACCGTTACTCTGAACTATTGATCCCAAGTATTTAAACTCATCCACCTTTGCCACCTCTACTCCTTGCATCCTCACCATTCCTCTATCCTCCCTCTCATTCACACACATATATTCTGTCTTAGTCCTGCTGACCTTCATTCCTCTTCTCTCCAGAGCATATCTCCATCTCTCCAGGGTCTCCTTCACCTGTTCCCTACTCTCACTACAGATCACAATGTCATCTGCAAACATCATAGTCCAGAGGGACTCCTGTCTGATCTCATCTGTCAACCTGTTCATCACCATTGCAAATAAGAAAGGGCTCAGAGCTGATCCTTGATGTAACCCCACCTCCACCTTAAACACATCTGTCACTCCCACCGCAGACCTCACCGCTATCACACTACTCTTGTACATATCCTGTACCACTCTTACATACTTCTTTGACACTCCTGACTTCCTCATACAATACCACAACTCCTGTCTAGGCATCCTATCATATGCTTTCTCTAAGTCTACAAAAACACAATGCAACTCCTTCTGACCTTCTCTGTACTTCTCCATCAACACTCTCAGAGCAAACCGCATCTGTAGTGCTCTTTCCCAGCATGAAACCATACTGCTGATCACTAATCATCACGTCCCTTCTTAACCTAGCTTCCACTACTCTTTCCCATAACTTCATGCTGTGACTGATCAATTTAATCCCTCTGTAGTTACTACAGCTCTGCACATCACCCTTATTCTTAAAAATCGGTACTAAAACACTGTTTCTCCATTCCTCAGGCATCCTCTCACTTTCCAAGATTTCATTAAACAATCTGGCTAAAAACTACACTGCCATTTCACCTAAACACCTCCATGCTTCCACAGGTATGTCATCTGGACCAACAGCCTTTCTATTCTTCATCCTCTTCATAGCTATCCTTACTTCCTCCTTGCTAATCCACTGCACTTCATGATTCACTATCCCCACATCATCCAACCTTCTATCCCTCTCATTCTCTTCATTCATCGACCCCTCAAAGTACTCTTTCCATCTCCTCAACACACTCTCCTCGCTTGTAAGTATGTTTCCCTCATTATCCTTTATTACCCTTACCTGCTGCACATCTTTACTAGCTCGGTCCCTCTGTCTAGCCAATCGGTACAGGTCCTTTTCTCCCTCCTTAGTGTCCAGCCTTTCAAACTACTCTTCATATGCCTTATCCTTAACCTTCACCACCTCCATTTGCCATGCACCTCATCTCCTTATACTCCTGTCTACTTTCTTCATCTCTATGACAATCCCACTTCTTTGCCAACCTCTTTCTCTGTATACTGTCCTGTACTTCCTCATTCTACCACCATGTCTCCTTGTCGTCCTTCTTCTGTCCAGATGTCATACCAAGGACCATTAGCTCATTGCAGTCCACAAGGTAAAAGTTTCTTTTTTCTCACCAGTTTTCTATATGCTTCCTATCTCCATTTTTGTACAGAGATCATAATCAACTGCATATTCACCCTGGAGACTTCTCTCCCCATCCTAATGAGTTTAATTTTAGAACCATTAACAAGCCTTCATTTAGGATGGGAAACATGTTGCCACATGCATAAGTTAAGACATCCAGACTAGGTGCAGTGATCTCAGAAGCTGTTCTCATTACAGACCAGGCATCCACCAACATAATCACCTTCAATATTTCCATCCACAGGCTCTGATGGATACCGCTGTACTCCTTTCAGATATCCAGACCCCAGCTGGGAGTTGCAGCTAGCCTATCTGAATATTTAGAGCAGACAAAGTCCCTACAAATTTGGAGCATGTCTTCTCATCCACAAACTGTTCCACCCTTCTGTGTTCTGAGCCCCGCACACCAATTTCTATCCCTAGTAGAGCTCACCATTTATGCTCCGTAAACCATATTTATACAATCAAAACAGCTGAACACTTTTATTCTGTGCTCATTCTGAAAGCTTCACTCTGATGTCTTAATTAGTGTTGGTACTGTACCCATTATGGTGGGGCCTGAAGCCTACATCCTCTGTCATATAGGCACTTTATGTGATGTTCCTTAGAAAACTGCTGTGCTGTCTGTGTTTGATTTACTTTTAAAGTCTAGATGTTCTTCGTCTTCCATTGCTGCAGTCCTGACTATTGGGTATAGTCCGCGTCCAGTCGGCCCGAATACCAGAGTATAAGGCTGACGTCGGTCAGGGCGCATTAGACTGACGTCAGTACGCCAGGGTACTAATGCGCATGACCGGCGTCATATCCTCAGTCTTTATTGCCGCATGGTCCGATGCAGAAGCAATTTTGCGAGTGCAGGTTGGCGTACTGAAATATTTCCGAAACCGGAGTTTCAGACCGAAACAGAGTTGGCTAAGTACCCCGTTGGGGAACATTTTGGTTTTTTCTTGCCTCAGTATTTTACCGGATGTCAGAAAAAGTGAATAACTGTATTTCTTGTGGGAAACAGATACCGCATAGGGATTATCATACCTTGTGTATACCTTGCTTAGGGCCTGAGCACGACGTTGTTGGTTGCCGCTCTTGTGCTAGGTTTAACAAACGCACTATTAAGAGGAGGTTAGACTGTGCCAGGTTAGTGTTTGGGAAACGTTGCAATTATAAGATGCCGTCGGATGCTCCGACGCCCGCCTCCAAGAAGCGCAAGGATAAAACAGTGAAGCCTAGGGTTGAGGAACCGGCAGTCCCGGACGTCGGTTCTTTAGAAGGCTCAGTGGAGCCGGAGGTTTTGCCAGGAGTTTCCATGGAGTCCCAGGCAGAAACTATACTCTTACAGGATGTGCCTTCTCAGGAGGTAGGCCAGGCTGAGGGGGCTTCTCAGGTGACTGTTCTTCCCTCTCTTCCCAAGGTAGTTAGAGCCTCTCCTTCTGTTGCCAAAACTTCTTTAAGAGGTAGGCCTAGTTCAGCTTTACTGGCGGCTTCTCCTAGCATTTCGGGTTCTGTACCTAAGAAACATATGCTTAAAATGGCAGAAGATTTGATTACTATGATTAGGGGTTCTATGCCCCCGCCTGATAAGAGGCCTAGGGTGGAACCGGAGTTTGATAGTTTTGAACAGTGTTCAGAGGCTTCAGAATCTTCTGTGGAAGAGATGCAGGAGTATCCCACTTATTCTGATTCTGATGTGGATGATTCCACTCCTACAGCTTCTCCGCCTGAGGATTTCTCATTTTCAGAGACTTTGCATTCCATGAGGGAGCACTTTAAATGGGAAGGCCAGGATTACTCTGATTCCAGGAAAAGGCTTAGGGAGTTCTTGTTTTACCCCAGCATAGGCCTTTAGCTATTCCTCCTGTGTTGAATGTGGTGGAAGATGTTTTGCAGAGGCTTCCCTGAACCCTGATTCTTTGCCTCCTGCTCCTGTTAAGCCTGATAGGTATTATAGGGTGCCCAAGCTCATAAATATTTGTTTAAGAGTCCTAGGGCAGACCCAGAAACTATTTCTCAAGGGCCTAAGGGTGTAAAGGCCTCTGTGGTTAAAAATCCTGTTCCCACTGATAAAGAGGCAAGGGCTTTGGATAGGTGGGGAAAGAAAGTGTATACTTCTTCCACTCTAGCCATGAGAGCTTTGAATTGTCAGTTTCACATGCTAAAATATCAGAATTATCTCCTTTCACAATTGAAATCTAAGGTGGATGCTTTGGCGGAAGGTATTGAGTGTAAAGAGTTGCTGGATTTGGTTCATGTGTCTGAACAAGTGGGTAAGCATTCTTTGCAATGTGGTTTTGATGCTGTACAGGCCTCCTCGAGGGTGGCTGCTACCAGTTCTGTTCTTCGCAGGCATGCCTGGTTGAAGGATCAGAATTTAGCTGAGCATGTTAAGACAAGGATTTTGGATGCTCCTTTACAGTCTGATGTGTTGTTTGGATCGCCTGTGGAAGCAGTTTTAAAGAAAATGGAGGACAAAGCTAAGTCTATGCAAACTGTTAAAGATTTTTTGCAGGTGCAGCCACCGAAGTTTAGCAGAAATTGGCCTGCTAAGGGGTGGACATATCCTGCTTATGATTCTCAGTCTAGGGGTAGGTCTAGACGTGGTAGGGGCAGGGCTCAAGGTTCTTTTAGGCCTAGAACAGGGAGTTCACCTGCTCAGACTTCTGGTGAGGGCAGGGGTCAGTCCTTTCGTAAACAGACCCAATGACCTGTTTTATCAGCTGCCAGCAGATTTACGTTTGGCAGCTCCTTTGGGAGGAAGACTGTCTCTTTTCAAAGAAAATTGGGATTTCATTACTCAAGACAAATGGGTGTTGGATATCATTCACCACGGTTACAGATTTTATTTCCATACAATGCCCCCTTTCAAAGGCATGCCAGACGTTCCTCCTCCACAAAGAAAAGAGGCTCACAAGCAAGTTTCTCAGTTACTTCACATAGGGGCCATTCAGCCAGTCCCTGTATCAGAAAGGGGCCTAGGATTTTATTCTCGCCTGTTCCTTGTACCAAAGAAGGGAAACACGTGGAGACCAATTTTGGATTTATCTATCCTCAACACTTATCTGGACATTCCCAAGTTCAAGATGTTGACGTTACAACAGCTTTTACCTCTGCTGGGCAAAGATCACTGGATGGTAACTTTAGATCTCAAAGAAGCTTACCTTCATGTGCCTATAAGGCTAAGTTGCAGGAAGTATCTGCGCTTTCGAGCTGGAAATTCTCATTATCAGTTCTCTGCATTGCCCTTTGGCTTATCTACTGCGCCCAGAGTGTTCACAAAGGTTCTGGCTCCAGTAATAGCTTACTTCAGGCTTCAAGGAATTCAAATCTATCCTTACTTGGACGACTGCCTGATTCTGGCTCAAGAAAAGGAAGTTCTTCTACAGCACCTGGAATATGTTATCGCAGTGCTAAGATGCCTAGGGTATTCTGTGAACGAAATAAAGTCCAGTCTAGTACCCTCTCAAGACATGTGCTTTCTGGGTGTGAGACTGAATACAGCAGCCCAGATGGCCTTTTTAACCCCGGACAAACAAAAGAGTCTGTCACTTTACTTCCATCAACTATCTCATCAGTCCGTGCTGACTGCAAGGACAGTCCTTCAAGCATTAGGGTTCATGGCATCTTGTATTCTGGTACTTCCCAATGCCAAACTGCATATGAGGAAGTTACAATGGTATCTCAAAAATGTATGGACACAGCACTGCCAGGATTTGGACACTGTCATTCCAATAATACCTTGCCTTCAAAAAGAATTCTTGTGGTGGGCTCAGGAATGTCACC
This sequence comes from Protopterus annectens, assembly GCF_019279795.1. Taxonomy (NCBI): domain Eukaryota; kingdom Metazoa; phylum Chordata; order Ceratodontiformes; family Protopteridae; genus Protopterus; species Protopterus annectens. Next base: position 625,991,900 of record NC_056743.1, on the reverse strand, counting down.
TAAACAAGGGACTGTCTGTGACCCGGCCAGAGGCAAGTCAAATCTTGACGACAGATGCCTCGGACATTGCTTGGGGAGCTCATCTAAATGGAAAGTGGATACAAGACAAGTGGCCTGCCAGACTACAGCATCTACATATCAACATGAAAGAGATGTTAGCAGTCCAGTTTGCATTACTGGCTTTCAAGGAGTTGCTTCTTCCAGGGCAGGTGTTGATTCTAACAGACAACACAACTGTCATGTGGTACATCAACAAGCAAGGGGGAACACATTCTTATCCTCTATGCAGGCAAGCAATGATTTTATGGGAGACTGCGCTAAGCCTACAACTAACTCTTCAGGCAAGGTTTCTGCCAGGAGCACAGAACTCCTTAGCAGATGTGTTAAGCAGACAAATCATGGATCCCCACGAGTGGAAACTGGATCTTCATGTATTTCAGAAACTGACAGTGTCATGGGGAACTCCAGACATAGATCTGTTCGCTTCTCCACTAAACCACCAGCTGCCAAAGTATTGCACAAAGGGGTTTCATCACACAGCTTGGAAAGTGGATGCTCTGTCTTTCAGTTGGAAAAACCTTCATGTGTATGCCTTTCCACCTCTACCTCTTCTTCCAAAGGTACTGTTAAAGGTCAGACAAGACAGGCCAAGGATGATTTTGATAGCTCCAGATTGGCCTCGACAACACTGGTACCCTCTACTACGGAGTCTGGTACAGAAGCCTCCATGGCCTTTACCTCTGATTCCTCATCTGTTATCTCAGAAGGACGGTCATCTGCTCAATGTCAAGCTACACTCTCTTCATCTAACAGCTTGGCATATTCTGTGTTGAAACACAGCAGGTCTCAACTTCCTCAACAAGTTTTAAATGTGATTATGGAAGCTAGAAGACCTAGTACAAGGAAAGTGTATGCAGAAAATGGAAGAGATTTTTATTTTGGAGTACAGCAAAGAATTTGGAGATTTCTGAGCCTAATTTGAGTGTGGCTCTTCAATATCTTACTGAATTACTGGACAAAGGTTTGTCCTTCTCTTCCATAAAGATTCATGCTGCAGCAATTTCAGCTCACTATGATTGTGACCCACCTATGTTTTCGCATCCTTTGTTCAAGCAGTTTCTTAGAGGGGCAAAGAATATAAGACCCCCATGAGAGCTCCTACTCCTGCTTGGGATCTCAATTTTGTGTTGGAAAAACTTACTCTACAACCTTTTGAGCCTGCAGCTACTGCTGAATTGAAATACTTGTCATGGAAGACTGCTTTTCTGTTGGCTATTACTTCTGCAAGAAGGGTGTCTGAGTTGCAGGCCCTTATGGCAGTAGAGCCCTTTTTGATTTTCCATAAGGATAGGGTATCATTACGCACTAATCCTTCTTTTATGCCTAAGGTGGTTTCTAGTGTGGCTTTAAACCAAACTATTCATTTGCCTACGTTTTTTGCAGACCCTCAAAATAAAGGGGAAAAGATTTTGCACACTTTAGATGTACACAGGCTATTGCGTTATTATTTAAGCAGGACTAAGGATTTTAGGCAGTCTCAGCAGTTGTTTGTTTCTTTTGCTTTGAGTTCTCAGGGCAAGCCTGTGTCAAAACAAACTATTTCTAGGTGGATTGGCTTTTGCATTGCATTTTGTTATTCCCATCATGGCAAGGAGATTCCAGCTGGGATTAGGCCTCATTCCACTAGGGCTACTGCCACTTCAACAGCATTTCTGAGGGGGGTGGCAACTAAGGATATTTTGGAAGCAGCTACTTGGAGTTCAGTGCATACTTTCTCTAAGCATTATCACCTTCCTATCTACTCTAAGTCTAGGGCTGGTTTTGCCACAGCTGTTTTGCAAGGCATGTTGTCAGCTCCTACTTCTTTATAATTTGCCAGCCTCCCTTACCTCTGCTTTGGGATTCTACCCAATAGTCAGGACTGCAGCAATGGAAGACGAAGAACATAGTACAGTTTTGTACCTACCATAAATGTAGATGTTCGAGGATTCCATTGCTGCAGTCCAATTACCCTCCCTCCTTCCCTCTGTATTTAGGGGTGGTTGTGTAGGTGAGTTTACATGTTTATATTTTTGTATATATTGTTGTATATATTGTACATGTTTTTGGTGCAGGTTTTTTGGGACTTGTCTTTTTAGGGTCTTCTGACATCTGGGGCAAGAAAAGACTGAGGATATGACGTCGGTCATGCGCATTAGTACCCTGACGCATTGACGCCAGTCCACGCGCCTGACCGACGTCAGCCTTATACTCTGGTATTCGGGCCGACTGGACGCGGACTATACCCAATAGTCAGGACTGCAGCAATGGAATCCTCGAACATCTACATTTATGGTAGGTACAAAACTGTACTTTTTATAGTCTAGCAATCAGTATCCCACATCCTATTACACACCTGTTCAAGTCACTGTCCCCATACATAATGTAGTAGTTAAACATGGGAGGTCACCTCCCTCATAAGCAGGTTCTATTAACTTGGACTATGAGTGCAAACCATTGACCTGAAATGAACCAGAAGAATGTGCTGATTGAACAGAAGGATTAACACCTTAAAATCTGAAATACTAAAATACATGGTCTGTGTTTACAAATAATGCCTTATTTATTTAACATTTTGCTTTACTTAAAAGTGCATAAAAACATTAACTCCACACATGGAATACTTGTTTCTAGAATTGGAAATCAGCAGATATTTCCACTTGTTATGAGTTTACTAAATTACTACTGATGTTGCCTAAAAAGAATCTGGAATGGGCAGTGTAAACAAAGTTGAAATCTTTAAGCAAAGATGCCTTGTCTTCCTTGGAGGGATACCAGTAAATTCCTATTAACTTCAAAAAGTCTCCTCATCCTCACTTAGAATGTTCTGCTTGGATGCAGGTTTCTGAAATACAAAAGTTTTCATCCTACAGGCAACACAAATTCCACATAAGCACCTTATTTGAGACCACAAGAGCAGGTTGTAGGCATTCATCTCACGTGCTGTAACCAAGTGACATCTTGGAATGACTATAACCTATGATCCCTGATACAAAGTATGTCCAAAACGGAGTCCATGGCAGCTATGCCATATTATGGCACTATTCACATTCACGGTATCAATTTTGTGAGAGATCTCAATGGTTTATATGAGATTTGACAATCTTTTGTTTAACACAAGAGTCACTCATGAAGGATTTTTTTTTAAGATTCTAAACCCTGGTCCTGAAAACCTATGGCAACAGAGTCTTCTGTAGAAACATTGACAATTGATAATATGGCAAAATCACTGTTTCTACTCAGTTTTTTTGAAGCCTGGTTGAGCGTCAGTGCTTCCTAACTCAGTGGGAAGCTTTATCCTCAGCTAGTCTGTAATGCATGATTCTCCTACCAAATATCAGTGCCACTATACCTGACATTTCCTTCTTTATCAGTAGCTGTGAACTTTTCGAACTGGAGATACAAGCTTTCATTCAGAAAGGGGACAAAATACTTAGTGCTGTAGATTACCAAACAGGGGATTACTGGATACTGGAACTGCTATGGCATGGCTGACTGTCAGACTGGCCCAAAGAACAACAACCAGAGGTATCGCACACCTGAGTGGCCAATATAAATGGGTCGTTGCTCCTGTGGTGGTTGATGGCCAGAGTACGCCAGACAAGTAACTCACCAAACCACTCTAGAATGTAAACTATGTTTCTGATGTGGGTCTCCAGCTGCTGGCACCCATCAGCAGCCACCTGCCTACACCCCTGCCACCTTATCACCACTGGTGACATCCCTGTTTGTCTTCAGAAAAGAAGTCATGCATCTGGAGCATTTCTCCCCGGGCCTCCGCTGAAAACAGGCTCTGTGGAACCTAGTCGGACTTTCCCGGTCAACAAATGATAAATAAAATAAAATAAAAGTCTTCACTGCCCCTGAGATGTTAAAACAGAAGGCACCAGTGTCCCCTCCCTCCAAGTTACCTCCAAAAGAGCAGGTTTCACCCCACACCTGAAAATCAAACACACTGTGCTGGAGTGACCCAGCAGCTGCTGCAGTGGATGGCAAACCAGAGTTGAATACTGCCACACCACCTTCTCCTCTGCCTTAGCTGGTCGTACATATGGAGGACATATTGAAAAAAAAGATAAGACACACAAAGACATGAACAGCACAGTTAGATGTATACTTGGAGGTTTGTACAACACACACACACCCTGCTGCTTGGAAAGCCACTTCTGTCTTCTGTGGCATATTAAAACAACAGCAGCGGTAAAACAAAGGGAGTGCTGTTAAGTATAGGCGGACAACACACAATAAAATGAGAGAAAAATTAGGAAAAAACTGCAGTACATCTCCTGAACCTCTGCTTCCCACTAATGAAACAGTTCTGAGTAGCAATACCTAAGGATATCATAGTGATTCATGACCTTTTCCCATGTACTGGTGGTGTCTGTGGCATTATATAACACCTGTACCAGGTCAAAACAGACATCAACCTTCTTAAAGGTGTCATCATACTGTCCCATCAGGTGCTCTTTAAAGTCCCTGTGCAGAACAAACAGAGACCCTGTGCAGGATTCCTGTTGTTCTCTTTAGAACCGCAGTCATGGCCACTCCCTAAGTTATGTGAGGTGCAGTATGGTAGAGCTTTGTGAATGGACACACATTGCTGAATCCTGTGTGGCACAACATACCACTGCACTGCAGTATGGGGCTATGCACACTCCTTGACTTAGCAGTTGTGCATATGCATTGCATACCCTATCCTACATAACACATTCATGCTTCACTGTGTTATGTATAGATGACATAGTGCTCAGACTAAGTGAGTCACATACATTGTTGCTGTCTGGTCTCATAAGCATTCTCATCTTGCTAAGTGGCCCATATTAGCACAATATGAAGTGCCATCATCATCATGTGCAGGACCCCTCTGAAGCATAGGAATGGACTGTTTTGGAATAAGTCTGAATGTGTTGTGGATATGCAACAATATAGAGAGAAAGAAGGAAAATTGTGCTAGTAATATAGCTGCTACACCCCCCTGCAATGTCCCATGCGCCAGTCAGGTAGATGGAGAGGCAATGTGTAGTTTGGGTAATTGACATGCATTCTAGGTTGGGCCACATATGGGCTTTCTACGCAGATATGGCACACGCAGAGTGATGGTAGTACAGCATACAGTCAGTCGAAGATGAGTTGGTGCAGAGGCACTCATATGCCAATACATGCCACATGCTGGATCATCACTCAGTCACACACTGCACTGCTGTGTATGCCTTTGTTTGAGGATGAAGGGGTGAGAAAATAGTGCATGGGATACTGTGGTATATATAAGGTGGGTGGTTGTTACTACTTACAGGGTACACGCATGGTAGCTGTAGGCCCACCTGGGGGAACACCATCTGGAAAAGTTTTCAAGCCAGGAGAATAATGTGATGTTCTTCGTGTTTCACTGTTGCAGTCATCATATTTGGGTTATCTGCTTGCAGGAGCCCTCATCCAGCCTGATTAACAAAGTATTGGGTCCTGTGTCAGTTGCTGTCTCATCTTCCATGAAGTCAGGTAGTCAGGGGTATAAAGCATGCAGCTGATGCTATTACATCAGTCTTTCTTGCCATGCAGTGCCGAAGAAGAAAAGTGCCGGTCGGCCGACTCCTGAAATTTTATTTTTTGAGTTTCAGAATCAAAGTCTTCAACTAAGCTAAATACCCCATTGGGGAAACTTTTTCTTGTTCTAAACCAATGTCAGTAAAAGTCAATAGTTGTATTTCTTGTGGAAAGCAAATACTTCATAAAGATTTTCATTCGTACTGCATTCCTTGCCTAGGCCCTGACCACAGCGTACCTCGCTGTCAGTTTTGTGCCTTATTTAAACAATGAACTATTCATCGTCAGTTTATTTACGCTTCTAAATATTTTGGTACTCAGTTCAGTTATCCAGATATGGCTACGGTAAGCCACCCGACTACTGATATTCTGAAAAAACGCAAAGATAAAGACAGAGACAGACCACATAGGTCCAAAACTGCCAATGCCGCTTCTAAGCTAATTGCCAGTTCGCCGGTACTCAGTGAGGCGCTTCTGCAGCCCCTGATACCCGCTACTTCAGATTCGCAGCCCTCTACTGAGACCCATTCAGAGTCCGGTATGCCGCGAGATGCTTCAACTGTGGAACCTGTGGATGTCTCTACCTTGGATGGGTCCGGAGCCGATGTGCAGGCACCGGCTTCTGAGAGTGTATTCAGGCCTACTGACTTGCATATTAAACTGACGCCATCTTCTTCTTCAAGGCCTACAACTCGAGCCATGCCTAGAAAACCAACTCTCAGACCACATGGTCAGGCCTCTATGCCTAAAAAACAAATGATAAGAATGGCTGAAGACCTTATTACTTCAGGGGAAGCCAACCTTCCCCCTCTAAGAGACCTAGGGCTGAGTTTGCTTATGATTCTTCTGATCAAGATTCTGAAATTTCTGTTTCCTCTGATGACCAGGACTTACCCTTATCTACCTATGAGGATTCTGATGCAGAGGACTCCATTCTCCCTGCTTCCCCTCCAGAGGATTTCTCTTTTGGCAAAACCTTGCATACTCTTAGGGAGCATTTTTGCTGGGAAAGCCAGGATTACTTGGACTCTAAAAAGAGGCTTAGGGATTTCTTACTCCTGCCCCAATACAGGCCTTTAGCTATCCCACCTGTACTGGACATAGTTGATGATGCCTTTTTGGAATCTACCTTGGCCCCTGACTCTTTAACTCCTGCTCCCAGAAAACCTGATAGATATTACAGGGTTCCTGACTCTCACAAGTTCCTTTTTAAAAATTCTACTGCGGATCCTGAGACCATTTCACAGGGACCCCAGGACATTAAGGCTACTACTGTCAAAAATCCTACCCCCTCTGATAGATATTCCAGGGCGCTGGATAGACGGGGTAAGAAGGTATACACTTCTGCAACCTTGGCCATTAGGACCTTAAACTGCTAGTTTCTTATGTTAAAGTATCAGCAGCATATTATTGGATTGCTTAAACAGAAAATTATGTTGATTCCTGACTGTGCTGAAAATAAAGATTTACAGGATTTAATGCATTCTGCTGAACAAGTTGGATAACATACTTTGCAATGTGGTTTTGATTCACTAGAGGCATCTTGCAGGGCTGCTGTCACTGGGTCTGTACTTAGAAGGCATGCTTGGCTTAAGGAGCAATCTTTGCCAGATCATGTTAAAGCTAAATTGCTGGATGCTCCCTTAAACCAGGACCGCCTGTTTGGCAACAAAGCAGAAGAAGTACTTAAAAATATGGAGGAAAAAGCTAAATCTATGCAAACTGTTAAAGATTTCCTGCAAGTACAGCTTCCCAGATTTAGTAGGCATTTGCCCTCTAAAAATTGGTCCTTTCCTGCCTCTTCCAGGCCTTCTCAGTTCAAACTCAGAATCAGCAGAACACCCAGGCTTCCTCAGTCCAAACCCAGAATCAGCAGAACACCCAGGCTTCAGTCCCAAGGTACTCACAGGACTAAGCAGTGGGGGGTTCCCACTTCCAAAACAGGGAGTAGTAAGACTCCCCCCTATGGTAAACTGTCTCAATGGCAAACTATCTCAATCTTCCAAGCCCTGCACAACTGATTGTTCACTTAGGGGGAAAGATTGCCCGGCAGGCATAAAATTGGGAACTCATTACCCAGGACAAATGGGTTTTAAATATAGTTTCCCAGGGATACAGATTCCACTTTCACACCTTACCAACCCCAAATGGTTGACCAGACCTATCCCCAAATCAGTGGGCAGAGGCTCAAAAGCAAATTCTCGCTCTATTAAGCAGCAGGGCTATTCAGACTGTCCCAGAAGAGGAAAAGGGACAATGATTCTACTCAACACTTTTCCTGGTACCCATAAAAGACAACTCATGGCGTTCTATTCTGGACCTCTCTATCCTAAACACATTTTTGGTGATTCCAAAATTCAAGATGCTAACTCTCCACCAGCTGCTTCCTATGCTAGGCAAGGATGACTGGTTGGCAACACTGGATTTAAAGGAAGCTTACCTGCACATTCCCAATAAGGGAATCCTGCAGAAGATACCTACACTTCAAAGCAGGCTACATGCACTATCAGTTCTCTGCACTGCCCTTTGGCTTATCTACTGCGCCCAGGATATTCACAAAGTGCCTAGCTCCAGTCATTGCATTTTGCAGACAAAGAAATATCCAAATATATCCATACCTGGACGATTGTCTAATTCAGGCAGAAAGCCAAGACATACTATTAAATCATCTGGTGTTTGTACAGAAATTGCTAACTTCTCTGGGGTACACCATAAATGAATAGAAATCACATCTTGTACCCTGCCAACAAATTGTATTCCTGGGAGCAAGCTTGAACACAACTTCCCAGATGGCTTTTCTCACGCCAGAAAAACAAGTTCATTTGACAGCCTACTTCAAACTACTGGCCACAAAGACCCAGCTATCTGCAAGGAAAATACTGCAAGCCCTGGGGTTCATGGCCTCCTGCATTCTAATTCCATATGCAAGACTGCATATGAGAAAACTACAGTGGTATCTAAAAAGCCTATGGTGTCAACATTCTCAGGATCTGGAAGCAATGATTCCTATCATTCCATGTCTACAGATAGAGTTCCTTTGGTGGGCAGATGGCTATCACCAAAACAAGGGACTGCCATTCACTCTACCCCCTGCCACCCAAACCCTAACAACAGATGCATCAGGCTATGCATGGGGGGGCTCACTTGGCAGGGAGGTGCATTCAGGGCAAATGGAACCTAAGTCAAATGTACCTGCACATCAATCAAAAAGAAATGTTAGCTTTACAGAGTGCTCTGACAGCCTTAAAGGACCACATCCTTCCAGGACAATTAATGATAAAGACGGACAACACCACTGTTATGTGGTACATAAACAAGCAGGGGGGAACCCACTCATACCCTCTCTGCAGACTAGCCATGGCTCTGTGGAACACAGCCTTGAGCTACCATGTGCACCTACAGGCTCAATTCCTGCCAGGAAAGCTAAACACACTGGCAGATGACCTAAGCAGACATTTCATGGACCCACACGAGTGGAAACTGGAACCAGATATATTCAACATGTTGAGAAACAAATGGGGGAGCCCAGATATAGACCTGTTTGCCTCCCCCCAGAACTACCAATTGGAAAAATTCTGCACAAGAACTCTCCATAAACAAGCTTGGAATGTGGATGCCCTGTCCATCACCTGGAAAAAACAGTTTATGATTTTTCCCCCTCTGCCTCTCCTCTCCAAGGTACTACTAAAGATCAAACAGGACAAACCAAGGACGATACTGATTGTACCAGACTGGCCACGCCAACACTGGTACCCCATTCTGAGCAGTGTGTCACTGCTGGCTCCATGGCAGCTGCCTCTGACCGCTGCCATGCTGTCTCAGCAGGAGGGCCAGATTCTGCACCCACAGCTTCAAACCCTGAACCTGGCAGCCTGGCTAATTACCTAATCTCGCCGTTACCATCCCTCAGTAAGCAAGTGATGGATGTCATTCTGGAGGCAAGGAGGCCTAGTACTTGAAAATCCTATGCTGAAAAATGGAAAAGATTCTGTTCCTAAAACCAAGCTCAGGGGATGGGCACAGCAACACCCAATTTACCTCAGATTCTTCAATACTTAACTAAGGTGTTGCACAAGGGCCTTTCCTTTTCTTCCATCAAAATTCATGCCTCAGACATTTCAGCTCATTACAACACAGAACCACCCCTCTTCTCTCATCCACTACTAAAACAGTTCCTCAGAGGGGCCAAAAACTTAAGACCACCCAGGAGAGCCCCTACTCCAGCCTGGGACCTTAACTTTGTATTGGAAAAACTCACTCTACCTCCTTTTGAGCCAGCTGTAAATGCAGAGTTGAAATTCCTTTCTTGGAAAACAGCCTTTCTTTTAGCCATCACTTCAGCAAGAAAGGTGTCTGAATTACAGGCCCTAATGGCAGTGGAGCCTTTCATCATTTTTCATGCGGACAGGGTGTCCCTTAGGACCAATCCCTCCTTCATGCCCAAGGTGGTATCCAGTGTGGCCCTTAATCAGTCCATTCATTTGCCAACCTTCTTTTCTAATCCACAGAACAAAGGGGAGCGAATACTAAACTCCTTAGATGTGCACAGACAACTTAGATTTTATTTGGACAGGACTAAACCTCTCAGGAAATCTGAACAACTGCTGGATGCATTTGCTGCAGGGGCAGAGGGGAAGGCCATTTCAAAGCAAACCATTTCTAAATAGATAGGCCACTGCATTCATTTCTGCTATAAGCACCATGGAAAACCTACCACACAGGGATAAGACCACACTCAGCCAGGGCTGCATCTACCTTTATAGCCTTTCTCAGAGGGGTCCCTACCAGGGACATCCTAGAAGCTGATACCTGGAGTTCTATACATACCTTCACCAAGCATTACCATTTGCCAATTTTCTCTAAATCCAGAACTGGCTTTGCCACTGCAGTCATGCATGGCCTTATAGCTGGTCCTAATGCGATCTAAATTCCTCCTCCCATCCTTAGGTTTGGGAATCTACCCAAATGTGATGACTGCAACAGTGAAACATGAAGAACATAGTACAGTTGTGTACACTTACCATAAATGTAGATGTTCGAGTGTATTCACTGTTGCAGTCCTAGTTATCCTCCCTCCAGCCCCCTGAATTCCATTGGCTATACCTCTATTCTTGCTTACTATGTTTAAAGCTTTTTTGTGTATTTGCTTTTTTGTTGGAGGTGTAATATTATGTATATATATAATTGCTTCCCATTATGGAGGCACCTGACATCTGGGACAAGAAAAACTGATGTAATGGCATCAGCTGCATGCTTTATACCCCTGACTACCTGACTTCATGGAACATGAGACAGCAACTGACTCAGGACCCAATACTTTGTTAATCAGGCCGATTGATGGCTACTGTAAGCAGATAACCCAAATGTGGTGACTGCAACAGTGAATACACTCGAACATCTACATTTATGGTAAGTGTACACAACTGTACTTTTCTGCAGATCATCTACGTGTATTGCACACACCTACTTGCTAGAGGTGGTGCAAATCAGAAAGTCAACAACTGGATCTGGCAGGGCATGGTGCAGGATGTGAGTGCCATGGGAGGTCATAATAGGTTCCTATAACAGGTATGAAGGAGAATTACTGATATGTTCTCCCGTGCAAAGCAGAAGGCTTGGGACATCACAGTGGACAGAACCACCACAGTGGGTGGACCACCAGCAATAAAACAGCCAATGAAGATTGAGGAAGTGTTTGGTATCACTCACCAAGGAGGAGGATTGGTTCCTTATACCAGGTGGTGGATTGTTCAGGGTGACAGTACAACCATATGTCATTGAGCTCATATTAGTGTAGTACATTACAATCATTCATAGGTTTCATGTTTGGGGAGGGTGATCCACCACTGTCTGTCCACGCAGTGCTGATGACAGCATTTCTTCTGTTACTGACAATGATGGCAACATACTTGCAGCATAGGATAATGACACACTGGTGTTCTCTGCAACACTTCATGGGAAGGCAACACTCACATCAACATGTAAAGAGGTCCTTGTGGAAGTTGCTGCTGAGAATACAGCCTCAGCAGAATCTGCCATACCACCTCTAGGAGAGAGTTCCACATGGGCTCATTCTGTGTGCCCACTAGTTGCATACCCATAATATGCACACTGTCTTTGGCATGGGAATGTCCACAACAGGTGAGAGATCCAGTGGAGTGCATTGCTGCAAACACCCTTGCATTGTTCGTGATATATGTACAGAACTTGGAATCAGACAACAGATGCATGTCAGTGACCAATGTGCAAACAGCTGCTACATACAGCACAGTGGATCTGGTAAGTATGCTTCATGCCATACATGAAGACAGAAACCAACTGCACAGTGAGATGAAACTGCTGTTGAGCTTATTGGTTATAAGCATTACCTCCATTGGTACATCTGTGTGACATATTGCAACTTCAGTCCTGCCTGCTTGTGGTGTCAGTAGTATCTGTGGCCACAGGAAGAGCCAGACTTGAGATGGATGTGCACATAGTGTCCCACATCAGAGGACAGACAGAGAGTGTTACAGATGCATTGGCATTGTATACTGACATATGTCCTTGCACTCCCTACTCATACTCATAGTTAGAGACACTTCATGGGCTTCACTCATGGATGCCTCCTCAGGGTGGCTGCACAAAGTCCTGTAGTACATCCCCACCTCTGCCATGGGACAAATTTAATCCCCCATGGCTATCTGACATAGTTCATGCCACTAGCAGCCCCATTGAGGTACTCCAACACAATCTTTGGATGATACAGTTCCTGATAGTCAACAATCTCCCATAGTTTTGCGGTACTGCATTCACCTCCTGTGCCTCTACCCCATATTGTAGTGTTGCACTCAGTTGTCCCCATGTGCCCCCATGTGCCCCCATCTGTGTAAGTGATGATAAATGGCATGCCATGCCACCCTCTGTCCTGTATGGGTTTGTTGATATCTGATGCACAGTGTGGCCATCCATGCACCGCCCTGCATAGCCTGCATTTTACAGCATTCATGATATTATTCTGTGTATCTTTGTCATTGCCCATAGCTGTGGACCAGATGCTGTCATTTTTGCCAGTGTAGCCATTGCTGCCTTGGTTGTGGCTCTGCTCCTCCACTGTCTTGCTCTGTAGCTCCTTTCTGCCCTGCTACCACTGCTGCTGTGTCACTTAAGGCCTATCTTGGTATGGTGTTCAGCCTGCACTGCCTTTTTATCCAGGACCATGTTTTGTAGCACGGCACTCACTACAAATATTTGCTGCTGGGTACAGAACAGGAGGTGATAAGGTTTGTGACAACCTATGGAAGGAACATCAATGCCACTAGGAATGTTATTAAGAACAATTGGAACATCTTTCTGGCTAACCAAGAGCTAGCCGGGATACTACCTCCAGAGTGTTTATTCTCATACCGTAGGGGCTGGAATTTGGGCTCATACTTTAATCAATTCAAAACTGGATTTAGGAAGACTGGTTTTGGTCAACAAACTACACTAACTGGGGACAAATTGATGGGGTCTTTTCCCTGTGGACACTGCTCATTCTGTACACATATGTTTAAAACCAAAGAATGTTCTAGTAGGAATACTAGTAGGGTTTATCAGATAAAATGTTTTGGTAATTGTGGTACAGATTGGGTGGTCTATTTGGCCACATGTTCCTGTTCCACGTTTTGTGTGGGACAGACGTCTAGGCCATTTAGGATTAGAATGTTGGAACATCTCTGCGACGTAAGAAACCAGCGTCTGACTAATGCCCTTTACAAACATGTTTTAAACCACAAAACAGACAGATTTAATTTCACTATTATTGAGAAAATTTGGGGGGACAGATCCAGGAAAATGGGATGGCACAGTATACTGAACAACAAGGAGATGGCTTGGATTATTAAATTAGGGGGGTTATTTTCCTGTGGCCTGAATGACCATCTTTGAGTGGTGGTTTGTACAGTGGCTGAGTATGACTCTATTTATTATGCTGTGCCTTTAAATGCTGATTGATCTGCTTAATTACTGTAGTTAGAATACTATTTAAGTATTCTTTGAAAACTATGAGTGTATCACTGATGAAGGCCTTGGGGCCGAAGCCGGTCTGATTCATGGTTTATGTATTATTATATTCATATATTATATTTATCTCATCCTTTGGTGCTGGCCTATTTTTGAGTTTTATAATGATGAGACCACCTCACTTGTCAAAATGGCTTGCATAATGTTTTTTCAAGAATCTTTGTTATGGCATATATGGGCTTTAAGTCCTGTGGAGACATTTTGTGGTATAGTAATTATAAAAGAGTTCTTGAACTGGGATTGAACAGCAGAGAAGACGAGCACAAGGGTGAAGATGTTTGCTAGGGCTTATGATAAGGGTAAAGATGCTAGTTAGAAGACGGATAGGTGGATGCCTACTTTACTGGTGTTATCTTTAGTGTAAGTTTTTTTGAGAAGCTCCATAATTGTTCTAGAAATTATGGAGAGAAATTAAAAGGTGTGGTCAGATTAGCAGATGTACAGAGTGTGATAGTGAGCTTCTAATGCTAGAGTTTGATGACTGTTGCTGGCCTGATCATGGAGCAGAGGGGTTAATGTCGATGCAGATGATGGTATGAATTGGGACACACGGTCTGCTAATCAGTCTTTTAAATTTTTGGATCTTACTGGGGGATTATAATGGAGGAGTTTTGATGGATTTATTATTTTCATAATAGGTAACCTCCTTAATTCCAGAAAAATCTAGGCTGGGCTGACATTCTGTTTTGCTTATAACTCATTTCATCCTTTTACCTTCTAACTAGAAGGGCTACAAAGGGCTACAAAGAACCGAAAGGGTTGAAAGACAAGTAGGAGGACCGGCTACGGAGAGAGCTGATGTAACCCTTTTAACAGCTACAACCGTGTCCAATGATGTAAATGCTGAAGTCTTATTGACTGGTCACAGAGGAAACGCTAATGAAGATAACAGTACACCACCACCAAATCAATTGGCACTGGCTATTCAGCATGGTCCGGGGGCGAGACCGAAATTGCAGCAAACCAATTTGGATTCTTTTTTACCACTTCCGGTACGCCAACGAAGAGATTCAAGGGGAAGATCGACAAGTCATGGAAGGCGGAAAAGGAGAACGTCAGGAGAACCGATAAACAAGAGGGGTCGAGGAAGGGACTGAATGACTTAGTATTTAATTTGTCTGACTTGCTGCTGGTTGAAACGGATTACAAACTTTTGAACAAGGGGTTGAGCTTCATACCAGCGCAAGTTAGTAGTATTTCTATTATATTAACAGAGTTACGTGTTTTTGTTCGCAATATTGCTTTGAAGTTATTTTTCAAACAAACAACACAGAATGTAGATAATTTCAATGAGAGAACTAATGGTTTTGAATGTTTTAAAAGGAAAAGTACGTTTTCACCTGCACAACATCCATGTCTAGAATGTTTTATAAAAGCCTGTGAGAATGACCTGTATAAACATTATTCAGCATATAAAAAAGGTTCACTATCACTTTTTCATAACATAACAAAGGATGAAAGGTTAGCAATGAATGCCTTGTCTAATAATATGGCAATTACGATAAGACCTGCAGATAAGGGAGGGGGTTTAGTCATCCTTAATAAAGAAGATTATATAGAGTATATGGGAACATTATTAAAGGATGACAATACATATAAAGAGATTGACAAAAAAACAGTAGACAAACTAATATATGAGGTACATCATGACATTTATGATATGATGATAACTAGACAAATTAGTCATGATTTTTACCTGTTTTTACTCATTGAACATCCAACCATACCATACATCAAGGGATTACCCAAGATGCACAAAGGCCTATTACCACCACCTTTATGCCCTATAGTGGTTGGACATCAATGGGTTACTGAAAATATTTCTATATTCATTGAAAAGAAGTTAAAACCAATAGTAAATGGTATCCCCACCATATTAAAAGATTCTTACCAATTAATTCAGCATCTTAATGACATACAACATCAGGTTTTAGACAAGCATTTACTAGTTACGTTAGATGTACAGAGCTTATTTACAGCTATACCTAACGTATATGGTTTAGAGGCAATAAGATTTATATTAAATAAATATGGCACTTACAATAATAGTGAACAGATTTTACTCAATGCCTTGATTGAAATAGTCCTTACTAACAATGTAATGATGTTTAATAATTCCTTTTATATACAACAGTGGGGGGTAGCCATGGGCACCCCCTGCGCCAACACTTATGCTAATTTGGTTGTATATAAATGGGAAACCACATGTCTCTTTACACATCCTGAATATCACAAAATATTGGCGTATTTCAGATTTGTAGATGATATACCTTTAATTTGGGATGGAACACCTGAGGAACTTCAAACTTTTATTAATGATTTGGAAAAAACGACAGACTTCCTTAGATTCTCTATGGAATATTCATATTCCAATGTTAATTTTTTAGACTTGAACGTCAGAAAAGAAAATAAAGGAAAATTAGTCACGTCTTTATACAGGAAAGAGTGTTGGAAAAACACACTGTTAGAATATAACAGTATGCATCCCAGATTTACATTTACTAATATCTTGAAAGGACAGTTTACAAGGATAAGTAGGATCTGTCAGGATGAAACTGAATGTAATGTTGAATTTCACAAGTTAGAACAGCTATTCCTAGATAGAGGTTACAACTCTCAAACTGTAGCTTATATGAAAGAAAGGTTTATTAGTGACCCCAGTTATAAACCAAGAGTAACATATGATTATAAGTTTAGAAACAAATGTAAATTTCAAGAACAAAACAAACAGAATCAAGTAAGATGTATAATTAGTTATACAAGTGACAACAATTACATAACTGACATCATCAGTAAGAACTGGTCAATTTTAATTACTAATGAAGAAATAAGAAACTTAATAGGAAATAGACCCTCTTATACATACAAAAATACAAAGAATCTAAAAAGAATTCTATGTAATGAGAAAGTTAATGAATGGAGTAATAACAGGGGAACTACAGGTACTGTTCCTTGTGGAAGGTGTAGTTCATGTAAATGGATTTCCAGTAATAATAAGTTTCTACATCCTGAGTTATTATTTGAACTTGACATTAGCTGTTCAGCCAGTTGTGATGATACCAATGTGATTTATCTAGCTACGTGTGAATTATGCCCTGCTTTTTATGTGGGCATGACAACTAGAAGGCTTAGAGACAGGATACAAGAACATTTATACGCTATAAAGAAAATTGACCCTAAAAATGCGTTATCCAAACATATCTCTGAATATCCAGACCATAAGTTTACATTCAGAGTGTTACAAAAAAGAATTATAAATCCACGAAGAGGGGACAACTTTAATGATTTGGAGAGCCTTGAATTAGACTGGATTTTAAGGGTTCGAGCACAACAATATCCAGGTCTCAACAGCTATGTCAGTATCAGATCTCATCTGAAGAAACGAAAATATCATTGACTTTACTCATAATTCAGTTAATCTGAATATATAGATGAAGACTATAATAGTGGAATATTAGGAAGGATGTTATATAATAATTAGCATAACTAACTATCTTTATTTTTATTTTTATTTTTATTTTTATGCAAAAAAAGTTTTTAGATTTTTTAGATTAGTTATTGTATAGGTCTATTTATATGATGATTTTGAGCTATGATTTTATGATTGATTATTACATATATTGACTAGTTAAACATGTCCACTTTTGTTATGTTATTGTATGTCCTTGATACATAACATATAAATATAAGTGATAGTGAAGTTGGGCTATATTATTTCTGAGTATGTTGGTCATTTGATTTTATTTTATTCTCTATATATTGCATATATTACATACAATATATAGATAGATGCATATTTATTAATTACATATTTATTATTCACATATCTATTACTGATTTATTTATTTATTTATCTACTTATTTAAGTATATATACATATATTTATAACAGGCTGTTTTAACTATTTTTAATTATTTATGGCCGTTCTAGGTTCTATATAATGTTCTAATACTATATATATTTATGTTTTATTTTCATTTTCAATGGCCATTGTTTATGGTGTTCTATGGCTATTTATAGATGTTGTATGTTCATTTGATTACTGGTAACCTAGTGATGACACCGGTTAGTTCTCTGCACATGCATAACGAAATATGAACTATTTAGATGTATTTTTACTATATCCACAGTTTCCTTAGGAATTGATGGCTGCACAGTATAAAAGCCATATTAAATATATTTATTTATTTATTTAATATTATTATACATAGTGCTGATAGAATGAATATGAGGATATGGTGACCGTTTCTTTCTTCTTTTTTCATTTTGTATTTTTCATGTTTGTAAATATTTTGTAAGTTGTTTCAGCACCAACACGGTGATATGGTGAATTGTAGCTTTAAATGAAACAGATTATATACCTAATTAATTGAACTAATTAATTCATTAAAGAATTATGTTTTTGATATATAAAGTGCACAATTCTACCAAGATTTCAAACCTATCTGAAGAAGCGTGCATTGGAAGCACGCGAAAGCGCTTATTCCTGTGGATTTTATGTGAAATAAAGTTCGTTGTACCCTTCGTGGTGTTGATCTACTTCTTCTCTGTTTATATATTATATTTATCTCATCCTTTGGTGCTGGCCTATTTTTGAGTTTTATAATGATGAGACCACCTCACTTGTCAAAATGGCTTGTATAATGTTTTTTCAAGAATCTTTGTTATGGCATATATGGGCTTTAAGTCCTGTGGAGACATTTTGTGGTATAGTAATTATAAAAGAGTTCTTGAACTGGGATTGAACAGCAGAGAAGACGAGCACAAGGGTGAAGATATTTGCTAGGGCTTATGATAAGGGTAAAGATGCTAGTTATAAGACGGATAGGTGGATGCCTACTTTACTGGTGTTATCTTTAGTGTAAGTTTTTTTGAGAAGCTCCATAATTGTTCTAGAAATTATGGAGAGAAATTAAAAGGTGTGGTGTGGTCAGATTAGCAGATGTACAGAGTGTGATAGTGAGCTTCTAATGCTAGAGATTGATGACTGTTGCTGGCCTGATCATGGAGCAGAGGGATTAATGTCGATGCAGATGATGGTGTGAATTGGGACACACGGTCTGCTAATCAGTCTTTTAAATTTTTGGATCTTACTGGGGGATTATAATGGAGGAGTTTTGATGGATTTATTATTTTCATAATAGGTAACCTCCTTAATTCCAGAAAAATCTAGGCTGGGCTGACATTCTGTTTTGCTTATAACTCATTTCATCCTTTTACCTTCTAACTAGATTTTTGTGAAGAGGGAATACTGTAATGGCAGGGAGGTGACTTACAGGCTTTCCAGAGGCACCAGGTTTTGTTTCTGGTTTTCAAGTGCACATTAAATGTGAGGGTAATCCAAGGACAGTACTGCCTTTTGACCTTTATTGAGTTAAAGGGAAATGTCTGCCAAGGATGCATTGAATTAATGCATTAGAATTGTGCAAGGCAGTAGTGAGGCTAGTGGCCTGGTATACACTTATCCACTTTATGTTTTAAATGTATTGGAGAGCTGCATCCTCCTTGGATTCTGTGGAGCATATGGCCACAAGGGGTTGTTTAGGGGCTTTGAAAGAGAGAGATTGCTAGATGGTCACTAACAGACTATGGAAAACATTTCACATTTTTTGCATTTTACGTAATACTGGATTATAAATAAGTCTACGTGGTAAAGGTTAAGTTGGGAGATTACCTGGCTAGCCTATGCCTTATTTGAACCTAGCATGTCAATGTCTTCTGCTATAGTTATGCTCTGTCTGTTTTTCTGATATTAGTGATTTCCTGTACAACATTAGTAAATATTTTACTGGTTTTAGGAGAAATGAGGGTGTGTTTTTATACTTCTCAGCCATCCAAATTTTTGCATAATGTCCAAATTTTTGCCTCATATTTTTGGTCTGTTCCACATAAAACGTGTGGTTTTCTGGCATATCATGAGGATTGAAGTCACTAAATAATACACATTTGAGTTTCAGACTTCATATCCTTCAGAAAATGCATACTACCACCAATCCTGCTTTCTTCATTTATAAGAGCAATATTTCAAATCTGTCTCTATTTTGTGCCCTTCTTCTCCCATTATTTTTATGCTTTGTCCAAATTTATTGCACTAAGTGGTTGAAAGGTGTGTGTGCTTTCAGTTATAATTGAGATCACAGACAATTAAGGAGAATTTTTGCTATCATTAATGTTGTGTCCAGTAAGTCTGGAAAAGTTTTTTTTTCACTAGTAGCACTTTTTTTAGACAAGTAAATTATTAAGGGAAAGTGTCAGAACTATTAGTGTGGCAGAGTGACACATGGCATTTTTAACGCCTTTTCACTAATTTGTAGTATATTGGGATTCTAGATCATTACCCATGGTTTGTTTAGCTCTGTCTTCTTCCTAAGGTTCATTTGATTACTATCCTGGTTATGGAACAGAGGATCATCTCTTTGTCCTGGCACAGATATTGAGGACATCATGTGAGTTTGGCAGTACTGTCTACATGTGTTTTGTAAACCCATAGAAGGCAAATGTCTGTGTATCCCAAAATGGGTGTGTACTGTTTTCTTTTTTTCAAGACTGTATCACTCTCTTCTTTGTCGGGGCATGAAACTAGGTGTGCAGCTAAAAGATGCAGAAGACAAATTGGGGATTGCATCTTACCTAATTTAGCCTCCCGCAGATACCTAATAAACACATGGAAAAATTAAAGTCTTGCAAAAATCTTATGAGGTACTTCAGAGGGAGTTGAGCAGTTATGAGCGCAGATATACAGCATTGTTTAAAATAGTTGTTGTACTGATATTTATGCCTATAAATAACACTGCCGGCAGATACTACAATGCCAGAATTCTCAAAAGTTTCAGACCAAAGCTGATCTTACTATGTATAAAACTAACCTGCAGTGTTATTTTTATTTTTTATCTGATGAAAGTGAAGGGTCCGGCAACATGTGGTTAAAGTTCTTGGAATACTTAACTCATAGCTATGTCAGTCTAGGGAGATTTATTACACTGTCACTGTTATAAAAGAAGCTGGTATATCTTGAAGCTGCCATTGTTATAACTTTATTTTCTGCATAAATTATATAATCCATATCTATCCCCTAATGATTTTAGTAACTATAGTTATACTTAAGGGGACCTTTGATGCATGTACATTTACATGCATTTGGAGTCTTACAGAACTGTGTAATTACATTAAATATGGATGCCATTTTTGAACAAAGCAGTTGTTGATGATTGCCACTATACATATGTACCAGTCATGAATATTTGGATTGCTTTTATTATTGTATCTGCATCTTTAATTAATCACCATGATGGGTTATGAGTGTGTATAGACAACGCAATGAGTTAATGGATGCTGCTTCCTTGAAAAGTGCATGGAAACTTTTACCCACTATTCTTTTATTATTTCAGTTATTGACATTCACAAATCCCCATGGTATTAACTCTGAGTGGACTTAGTAGTTATCTTTGTTGCATTGCAATTCATGCTGCTCAGATAATTTAATTCCTCTGCGAGAATTAATGCCATTCATAGACATGCATGCTGTGTAGAACACTGAATTTAAGACATAATTTATATAACCAGTTGGCATAATGGATAAGGTCTTTGCTGACCACAAGGTATAAGGTTTTATCCTGACCTCTGGCCAATGCCTGTTTGGGGTTTGCATGTTCTCCGTGTCCTCTTGGGATTCTTCCCACCTCTGAAAAACATGCTGAGTGTATCCATCTCAAACTCACCAATGAATGGAGCTATGGGCAGTAGCACAGACTCTATATGATGCCCTATAGGGGGAAGAGTTGTATAGACCAACCGCTTTGGGCATCTACTGTGGTGTGCAGTATCCTCAGCATGGGAGAATATGAATCACGGACTGCGAGCCGTGGCAGGGCTAGCCACTCAGTGGTGTAAAATGTGGCTCTAGGTGATTTGGTCATGTTGACTAATTTTGCCAAATGGGCATGGGTATTTGCCACGGATAAGTAGGTTGAGGACCCAGCCTATGCCAGGGACCCATGCTAACAGTGGGAGGGGTGTATATACCCCTATTTGCCAGTGTGTGCTTGTCATAAAGCCCATCAACCCTGGTTCAATAAGCTACTGACTAGCTGGTGTCTAGTTGCCCAATCTGGGTTACCTGGGATATCTCTGTTGAGTGAAAGCAAGACATAAAACCAATCAACCTGCCAAAAATGAACTAAGAATTACTACACTTAATGTAGGTTCACTGAGAGAATGCAGCTTGAAGTGGATGACATGATGGTAAGGAGGAGGCTGGACATCCTATGTGTTCAAGAGACAAGATGGAAGGGCAGTGCAGCAAAAACACTTGGCTTGGGATCCAGAGTCTACTACTCAGAGGAGGACAGACTAGAAATGGTGTGGGAGTTGTGATGAGAGAGAGGCTTCAGAAGGCAGTGAGGGATGTCATCAGAATTAGCAACAGACTCATGGCAATCAGACTCCAGCCTAATGATAGGGCAATATTCATAATCTCAGCCTATGCCCCACAACAAGTTTGTGATAGTGAGGAAAAGAGTGCATTCATACAGCAGTTGCAGGGCCTATTAGATAAAGCAGGACAGCATGAATTGGTGTTGATCATGGGTGATCTGAATGCACATATTGGGGCAGACAGAACAGGATATGAGGACTGTCTGGGTCCACATTGGTGGGGGCAACAGGAATAAAGAAGGAGAGGCCATTCTAGACTTCTGTCTAGCAAATGGCTTGATAGTAGCCAACACATGGTTCAGAAAGAGAGACACTCACAAGATCACATACTAGAGTAGCCATCATGCAACTCAGGTACACTTTTTAGTAATAAGGAAAGGGCACTGGTGTAAAATCAGTGATTGCAAAGTCATCCACAGTGAAACAATTGACCCACAGCATAAACCACCGGTTACCACAATCAGCTGCAAGCAATGGTCAGAGAAGACTCCAAGGTCAACAGAGACTAGGCTGAAGACCTGGAAGTTGACTGGAGAAAAAGCACAACAGTTCAAGGGATTATTCAGGGCTCTAGCACCCCAAGAAGTAAATAGGTGGAGTTGAAGAAGAATGGCAGCGCCTCAAAACAGCATGTGTGAGGACTACAGAACAGATATGTGGCCAATCCAGGTATGGAAATGAGGTACATAAGAAAAGCTGGTGGTGGAAAGCAGAAGTCCAGGAAGTCATCAAAAGAAAGAAGTGCAGTAAAAAGTGGGAGATATAAAAGATGGACCAGGCTAGAAAGGAATACTGGTTGGCTAACAAGCTAAGAAAGGAGTTGCAATAGCAAAGAACTGGGCATCGCAGGCACTCTACCAGCTTCTGGAAGGTGACTCAGTAGGTGGCACAAGGAAACTATATCACGTTGCAAGACAAAGACAGATAGATAAAGAAGATAGTCAGACACCCTTCATAAGGGATACCAGCAGCAACCTGCTCAATAGTCCAGAGAACACTGAACGCAGATGAAAGAAGTACTTCCAGCTGCTTCTGAATTAAGAAGACCCTCACAGAAGCTGTACTGTCCCAGACACAGAGCCCACCCTAGAAGAAGTAAGAGCAGCACTAAGGAAGATGAATACAGGGAAAGCAGCAGGCTCAGATGTGGTCACAGCAGATATGATAAAGATGCTGGGTGAGAGAGGGGAGAAGTGGCTCTTGAGGGTACTCATAGCAGTATGTAGAGAAAGGTGTATTCAAGATGACTGGAGAATAAGCATACTCACGCCAGTGTAAAAGAACAAGAGGGACATCCACAACTGTGGGTAGTACAGAGGTATCAAACTCCTGTCACATTGCATGAAATCTCTGGAGAGGGTGATTAATAAACTGATGTGCAGAGTAGTAGAAAGTAAGATGGGAGATGAGCAGGTTGGATTCGGATGAGGATGCAGCACCACTGACCCGATGTTTGCAGTGAGACAGATAGCTGAGAAGAAGCTAGAGGTGAGGAAAGAGTCCAATTGGGCATTCCTAGACTTGGAAAAAGCATATGGCAAAGTCCCAAGAAAGCTGATTTGGGCAGTACTGTGGTGGCTCGAAGTCCCTGAAACACTGGTAGAATTAGTGCCGCCTATGTACAAGGACCCAGTGACTCAAGTATGAACAATGCTCAGTCTCACAGAAGGGTTCCCAGTGGGAGTGAGTATGCAGCAGGGTTCAACTCTGAGCCCAGTGCTGTTCATACTGGCGATAGACAACATTAGCAAACAGGTCAGGGGGGACAGATCAACAAAGATGCTGTATGCAGATGATGTGGCATTACAGGCAGACTGCGAGCAAGAACTTCAGCAAAAGATAGGGGAATGGAATGCAAGACTGAAGGCACATGGGATGAAAATAAGCACAGATAAAACATTGGTAATAGCAGCAAATTGGGGAAATCAGAAGAAGATGAGAACTGAGAAAGAAGGGAAGATAATGGAACAGGATAACAGCATCAAGTATCTAGGAGGGGTGGTTGAGGAGAAGGGTAGTCTGAATGAAGAGGTCAAAGCTAGAATCAGAAGGGCTGCAATGAACTGGCACAGAGTATCAGGTGTAATCTATGACAGAAGAATTCCAAACAAGCTGAAAAGTAAGGTGTACAAAACAGTAGTGTGATAAGTACTACTGTATGGCACAAAAACCTTGGCGGTAAAGGCAGATAAGATGAGAAAGGTAGAGCTGATGGAAAAGAAGTGCCTGAAAAGGGTGGTAGAATGGACCCTGACAGACAGACAGGCGAAGAAATGAGGACATAAGAGCAAAAGCCAAAGTAGCTCCAATTGCAGAAAAGATCAAAGAGAACAGATTACGGTGGTTTGGGCACGTGTGCAGAAAAGCAGAAGACAATCTGTTGAAGAAGATTTGGGACAGACAGGAAGAAGGTAAGAGGAAATTAGTGCATCCGGCAAAGAGGAGGATGGATTGTGTGAGAGAAGATCTGAGACAGTCAGGCATGAGTGTTGAAGAAAGCAGGAGTGTGGCACTGAATTGAGAGAGATGGAGACAGCATGACACCTTGACCCCATGTACAAAATGGGAAGGAGGGTGTTGATGATGATTACATGTCTAAGAAATGCTCACCCTAGCAGTTTAAACAACTGCTTAGGAATGGACCCTGAAAGCTCATGCAACTCTCTGTATACTCTTACACACCAAAAACATGCACACACACATGCATATATCTATCTATATATATATATATATATATATATATATATATATATATATATATATATTTGTAGCTATCTATATATATATATATATATATATCTACGGGATCCGTGCAGATGTTTGAAGTTTCACTTCTTTGAACCCACTTCACCGAGTCCATTTGTTTGAAGTAGTGAAACTTTGAACATTGACTTCGGCAGTCACACTATAGCGTGGAATGGGAATATTCCCTTTTCCCCGCTGTAGTGTGATCTCAGAGTTGGTATATTTAAGTAGGGGGTATGTATGGGGGTTGCAGGGGGACTTGACCCCCTGCAAAAGCATGTTTTAGTGTTTTTTTTTTTAACTAGACTTCAGCGAAAGTGTGGGTCTCCTGCTCTATTTCGAAGAAGTGTTCTTTCAGTGTAGAGCAGTAGACCCATATATATATATATATATATATATATATATATATATATATATATATATATATATATATATATATATATATATATATATATTTATTTATAGGTTTACACTGAAAACCTTGAAACTGCATCAGTCGACTGGCATATGGTTGACTTGCAGTTTTCAAGCTGGCAGAATGTCGAAGCAAAATGTATCAATGACACTACAGCGAATGGGTAGTGTAATTTAAGCATTTGGAGTTGACATTGTGCAGGGAGATTGTGGTTCAGTGAGGAACAGGGAATTAGCCCATTTCCTCACTGTAATGCAATCTTGGAGTTGGTATATTTAATGTGCGGGGGGGGATAGGGGAGCGTAGCTCCCCTGGAAAATAGTATAATTAACATTCTGTTGACTGTAGAGTTTAACAGTACATTAATGTGCATAGCTGGAGGTGAGTGACGTCACCTCCTGCTATGTCAAATACATCGAACCATGGTTGTCGATGTATTCATTTTTACTTTGGTTTACTTTTCGGCATTCCGGATTCAGTATTTTGGGTCAATATTCTAAACAGTTGACCAAAACAGATTTGAAATGCCAATAATAAACCTATATATACATACATACATATATATGTGTGTGTGTGTGTGTGTGTGTGTGTGTGTGTGTGCGCACGCGTATGTATATATATTGCATGTGGTACTGTGGTACTGTTCTGACTGTAGCTGTCACATTCAGCTTTGTATGTTATCATGGAACAATACTCATACTGTGCCTCTATGACTTGGGTGGTCAGATGGAGCTGTGACAACTTCTATTGCACTGTATAGTAATAGAGAAGTAAAATACACACACACACACACACACACACACACACACACACACACACATACAATTGCTTGGCAATGCTAAAATTTCCAGTCTATCTTGTATTTTATTGATTTATTTACTGTACTTTAGTTACATTTTGATAGCTATTTTATCAGCTGTCTAAATAGATGTCAAACCATCGCATAAGACTGCTAGTTTGATAGCCATCTGACAAGACGTATGACATACTGGTTAGTATTTTATTGGAAAGGGCAGTAATTGCATTGTATCCATGTGAGACTTCTACGACTAGAGTTGTCACGTTTCATTGTACCTTAGACCAAAGGGGAAGTAATATACAAATATGGACTCACACATGCAAGTTCAGAGAAACACACACACCTATTACCATTTACATTCACACACACACTACTTAGGAAAACTCACCAGTACTGGTAATATAAGTAGTTACAAGTGGAGTATCTCATCCTGCTCAGATTGTCCCATAAGGAACAGAAAGTGTAATGCAGCAAATAGGTTTTTACAGTTTTACACTCCTGGCAACTGCTCTGCATGGACCTTATGGAGTGTCGCCATCTTTGAATGACCAAACTATGCAAGGATCATTGCAGAGCAGTGCATAGACATTAGGTTAGAACCTAATTTGCATAGGCCATGCCCACAGCCTACTGTATTTACATGACTCCAAAACCCCACATGGCTCTGTAGAATATCCCTGAATCATAGAGCATAGAGTGCTGTTTGACACACAACTTACTTACATACATGACATTGCGTAGCACACATGATGTTTATGAATTCCATTCCGAGTGTCTGGGGTGTAGATCTGAATGATTTTCCAGATTAGTAAATGTGGTGAACCATCACTGATCCCCTCGGTCTGTACCTCAAAAAAGGCTGCCTGTCATGATGACCACTAAGCCTACAGAATTAGGGACTATTGTGGATGCCCAATCTGTCTGATAACCCTCACACTACAGCCTTTGTTTTGAGAAAATTTTCCACCCTCCCACTTAAGTCAGAATATTTCCAATAACATTCCTCTGCATAAGAATGGGATTAATGGGTCTGGATAATGCTCTCACTGTTTTCTATATAATCTGTTATATAATCGAGTTGCTGCTGCACATCTCCAGAAGCATCCTTGCTAGTTGCATCTGCTAGGTGTTACCCAGATGGCAAACAGTTCCTATCTTCCTGCTCCAGGATGGGCAGTCTGACAGTGACCACTCACTCCCATTTTCCTAATTGAGCCACTCCAGTGCATGTTCATAGGTTCATAGGTTTATACTAGGCTATCTGCCCTAAGGCATTTATAAGCCTAGCCCTAAGTTTTGTGGCTTACGCCACCCCTTATGTTAAAAAATATTGTGCCCATTAGTTTGTTTTGCCTCTGTCCAGCAGTGACACAGAGATGATTCCCGGGGTAAACCTACGATCTCCCATCCACCAGTCAAGATTTCTCTTGAACAGAGCCAGCGAGGTGCTCTGCCTCACATGGACCGGGATTTTATTCCACAGCATAGGGATTCAGTGACAAATCTATCCCTCCAGCATGTCTTATTTATATCCGTGCTATGGTTTAAGTCGCTTGCTCTAGTGGATCTGGTAGATTTGGATTTTTTGAGGTGGAGCATGTCCATTAATTCCGGGTTGGACATGGCCTTGTATGTCAGGCACAGGTCACCTCTGAGCAGACGGTATGTGACTGAATAGAGCTGGAGTTTCTTCAGTCTGGCAGCATATGACAGATTTTGGAATCCCTTTATCCTTTTGGTGAGGAACTTTTGGGGTCTCTCCAATTGCTGCAGGTGTCGGGTGAGATACATCCCGAATGGGGCATTGTACTCGATCATTGGTCTGATAAGTGAAGAGTACAGGGAAAAATGACCTCACTTGATCTGGATGTGAATCCCTTCATGATCAGGTGGGCAATGTAGAAGGTCTTTCTAACCACTTTAGCAATGTGAGTGTCAAAAGAAAGGCCACTGTCAACCTGGGTCCCCAGGTCCCTGATAACCTCTTCTGTGCTTAGTGGATTGCCACCTATATGGTAGCTTGGGGTTACCTTGTTTTTCCCGAAGGGTATGACTATACATTTTTGGCATTTAACTTCAGGCCATGGCTCTGGCACCAGCTATCAGTTTCCGTGAGACCCTCTGAAGGATATCTGTGTCCGATGTACTTTCCACTATGGCCCAGTTTGCAGTCATCTGCAAACTTTGTCAGCCATAGTCCTCCTATGTTGCCTGTACTTCTGAGAAGTAGATGCCGAACAACAGGGGCCAAGGACTGAGCCCTGTGGGACACCACTCGTGACCGGCTTGGAGTCTGACATGGTGCCAGCAACTCTGACCCTGTGGGTTCTGTCCTTTAGCCAGTTTGCAACCCATCTTGTGACATATGGGTTTACATTTAAGCTGGTAAGTTTCTCTATAATACCTGAGTGGGGTATTGTGTCGAAAGCTTTGCAAGGTCAAGGTAGGCTGTATGGACTGCCTTTCCCTCATCAATGGCCTTGGTGACTGTTTTGAAGAAGTCGACCAAGTTCAAAAGGCATGATCTGCCCTTGACAAAGCCAAACTGGGTCGGGTCCAATGACTGCAAGTCCCCTATGTCTTTGTTTATGAGTTCCATTATGATCCTCTCCATAGCTTTGCAGACCAGGCTTGTTAAGCTTATGGGGCAGTAATTACCAGGGTCCGTAGAGGCACCGCCTTTGTGGAGTGGGACCACAGTTGCCGTACGCCACTCCTTGGGCACGTATCCTGTGGTAAGGCTAAGATTAAACAGCTGCCTTATGTGCGGGTTTAGTTCCTCATTGAGTTCGTAGCACACAGCCGGGGACACCATCCGGTCCCATTGATGCTGTGTTTTTAGCTTTAGAGAGAGCAGCTTTTACCTGCGCATTTGAGATGTCTGGGAGGCTACACTCCGCTGGGATAGTTATCTCTCCTTTTGGGGGAGGGGGGTGAAGTTTGCACTGAACCTGTCCGCCAGTATGTTGGCAATGTCTGTGGGTTCAGTGATTTTTGTATCATTCTGGACTAATTCTGAGCATATCTGGGAGATTCCACCCAGGTTTCTAACATAGCTGAAGAAGGCCTTATGATTGTCCTTTGAATCTATGGCAATTTTTCTCTCAAAGTTGGCCTTGGATGATTTTATGAGTGCTCGTATTTTTTTACTAATAATGATCAAGGGTGTCTTCTCTTTTATGGATTTTGCTCTATCATGTAACAGCTTTCTCCTCTTATTGTAAAGTTTGTTTATGGCTGGGGTCCACCAGACTGGACGTTTGCCCTTGGTGGAGAGAGTCTTGGTTTTATTAGGGATTGCCTGATCCATGCAGTCCTGGAGGTGTTCGTAGAAGGCATTTGTAAGGGCTTCCACAGCTTGGGTTGTGGTTTCCAATGGCTCGGGGCCTTGAAGGATACCACACCAGTCTTGAGTAGTGTGAAGTTTGCTTTAGAGAAGTTCTTCACTGTGGCCTTTTCTGTTTGGGGTGGGGGCAGGATGTGAATTTCCAGTGAGATTAGTTTATGATCTGATCCCACCAATGCAGGATATACTTCCGGTGTGGAGCATTTTGTCCCCATGTTTGTGATGATGAGATCTAGTATATTTTCTCCTCTTGTGGGAACGGTGACTAGTTGTTCCATGGCATTTGAATTTATGAACTCCAGGAACCTTTGGGCTAAAACGTTGGGGCTTGAGTAATGTTCCCAGTCTATATTCGGGTAGTTGAAGTCACCCAATATGATGGTGTTTGGAGATACATTTATACCCTCCAGTGTCTTCAGGAAGGCTGTGTGGGGTTCCTGAGTTTGAGAGGGTGGCCTGTAGCATGCTACAAATTGTAGAGCAGTTTTGCCTATGGTTAATTGCACCTGGATGGTTTCCGATGCTTCGTGCGTTGCCACCAACCTGGAGGTGTGGGTATCCTTGATGAATATGGATACACCCCCTCCTTTTGTGGTGTGGTCCGGGTTTTGGGGCCGGAACGCATAATATGAGGTAAAACCTGATAGTGCTGGGGTGCTCTCAGGAGCCTTGAACCAGGTTTCAGTTACAGCACAGACATCGATGTTCTCCATACTGAGAATGGCCTTGAGTGCGTGCATTTTGAGATTTAGACTTCTGGCATTGAGCAGCATTACCCTTAGTTTCTTCCCATTTTTGTTTTCTAGGGTGGTAGGTTTAGAATTTGAGCCTTGCCTAAAAAAGGCACTATGGGGTGGCAAGAGCCTTAGCCAATATCCGGAATCCCAGGGGTGACAGGTGCAAGCCGTCCCTTGCGAAGCAGTGTGGCTTGTCAAGCATGTCATCCCAGGCAGACAGACACTGGATCCCCTTTGAATGACACCAGAAATTAAGCCAATTGTTAAAGCTGATCATCTTGTCTCTATGTTGTGGCATCATTCTTGGTGAAGGAAGGATACTGCTCAGGGTCAGGGTCATACCTGCCTGGGCTACATAATCAGAGAGCTCCTCTATGTCTCTTTTCATGTAGTCCAGGGAGGTACGTCTCAGGTCGTTCACACCAGCATGGACAATGACTGTGTCATATTTGTACTTGCTGTGGAGTGACCGAGTGCTTGTGTTATGTGGCGGATTCTAGCGCCCGATAGGCAGCTTACTGTGACCCTCTCCTTATTCAGCCTGGTGAGTGGGACGTCAGTGTGTCTGACTATGGAGTCACCTATGACAAGTATGTTTGGTGTTGTATTTGGCCTTAAGGGCTGTGACTGCTTTGCACACTGATTTTGTGGTTTATGTGTTGTCTGTGGTGTGTCATGAGGTGGCAGTTGCTTGGGTGTCTGCTTTGGAGGCCTCTGCTGTTTAGGTAAATTTTTGCTCAGAGCCTCCGAGTATGTCTTTGTGTGTTTATGTGTTTGATTCATTGTTGTGATAGCTTTATGTGAGACTGGTTTTGTGGTGTGTGTAGTTGCCTTCTCCTCCTGTTTGGTCTTGCCAGTCCTGAGTTGAGAGAGCTCAGCCTCCAGTTTGGCCAAATAGCTGCATCTCTCGCAAGTATTTGTGTTATGTGGGAGGAGGAGAGGGTTGTCTGTGTACATGAGGCAATTGTAACATTGCCTCAATATTCCCAGATTCACCAACTGGACAGGGGAGGACGCCATCATCTGGCCCTTCGACATGCTAGAGAAATTAAGAAGTTAGGGGTGTAACCGAATAAGAGATGACTTAGTAAGGAAGTGGGTACTCCTGGGGGGGGGGGGTTCGCTAGTGAGGGACTTTGTATAATACAGAAGTGCTAAACCTGAAAAGAAGATGCTTTTAAGACAAGTGCTGAGCTTTTTTTTTTTTTTTGGAGTACAGTAAATGACCCCACACAAGAATGCTAGGCCAAAGACAGAAAATATGCAAGTTTTGAGAAAAAAACGATTTTAAAATTAAGTGCAAACAGGAAATTCAGTAAACAGCTTTTGGTTGTGCTCTAAATACAGCTACTAATGCAGATATCAAGTTTAACAAGCCAGAAAATGCTCAAACTAGGCAACTATGCAGAAAAACTTAGCAAATAAACAGAGGAAAACTACTTAAAATCTCAAAAGTGGCTCCTTTCTTCTCTCAGCGTTTTCTCCTCTTGGTGGGTGCTTCACCAACAGCCAACAAGCCTGAAAGGATGCCAAAACCACGAGGCAACTAGGTTTTAAGAGAGGACTACAGCAAACAAGGTGTACCAATTACAGAAAAAAACAGTTGAAATATGCAGGCACTATAAGCCTTTAACCGGAAATTCCCAGCTCAGAAGGGCAGAGTCCAGCCTCTCCTCCCACAAGAGTGCAGACCACGAACCTTCTTAATGTAAAATAACTGGCCTGAAGCCCAAGTGCTTAAACCAGAACTAATTCACTTTTAGAATAACAGACACTGAGCCCTCAATCAGCAGTTCCCAACTTAGAAGGATGTAAGCCACCTGTCCTGCCACCACAGTGCAGGCCACAAACCTTCCTAATGTAAAACAACTGGTCTGAAGCCCAAGTGCTTAATCCAAAAGACTTAGAATGATAGCTACACTTTAATCAAGTTACTACCAAGCAGTAATAAATACAATTGAATACTTTGAAGAATGCCTGGATTAGTGCTTAAGTTATACAAACAAACTAGATTCAGCAGGCCTGGATCTAGTCTACGCTACAGCAAACAAGGTGTACCAATTTCAGTAAGAAGCAGTTCAAATATGCAGGCACTATAAGCCTTTAACCAGAAATTCCCAGCTCAGAAGGGCAGAGTCCAGCCTCTCCTCCCACAAGAGTGCAGACCACGAACCCTTTTAATGTAAAATAACTGGCCTGAAGCCCAAGTGCTTAAATGAGAATTAATGCACTTTTAGAATAACTGACACTGAGCCCTCAATCAGCAGTTCCCAACTTAGAAAGATGTAAGCTACCAGTCCTGCCACTACAGTGCAAACCACAAACCTTCTTAATGTAAAACAACTGGCCTGAAGCCCAAGTGCTTAAACTAAAAGGCTTAGAATGAGTTGCACCAAGAAGTAATAAATACAACTGAGTACTTTTAAGATGACGCAAAAGCAAAACAAATTAGGAAGAAATACAAATACAGTAAAAGCAGAATTTTTTTTTTTTTCAGAAAAGTAGCAAAAACAGTAGTAAAAACAATTCACATGCAGTGCAAGCTGGCACACTTGAGTATGTAGCAATATTAGTCCACACACAGTTTGAAAAAAAGTAATTAAATTAAAAAGGACTAAAAGCAAGTCAAGAAAGGGTTTATTAGATAGAATGCGGTAAAGAGATGGGACTGGGGGAGTGTCCTAGATCAAATCTACAGTGGGGCGAACACTGCAAAAGCCACCAAATTTAAACTACTACCAAGAACAGGGAGGGGGGGTGGGAAAGACAGTTTCAACAGAGCTAGATCTGAGGAATCAGTCCAAATTATAAAACCACAATAAAATGCAGGAAATATACTTAAATCATCTTATGTCCAGTTGATGTATGCAGACAACTCTCAGTAGCAAG